>NC_140331.1:0-227500 GCF_964211825.1 Aythya ferina
TCTCGTTGGTCATCGTGTTGGAAAAGGGTAAATTGTGGGTTTTGGAGAACATCAGGTAGGTTTAGGGTGGTTTTGGGGTGGATCTATGGTTTTGGGGGATTTTCTTCTATTTTTTGGCGTGATCCTGTTCTTTTTTGGGGTGTTTTTGACGTGTTTTGGGGTCTCCATTAGGTTTTGTTGGGTTCTTGTTTGTCATTATGTTAAATAGGAGTGGATTGTGGGTTTTGTAGAACATCAGGTAGGTTTAGGGTGGTTTTGGGGGTGGATCTATTGTTTTGGCGTATTTTCTTCCAGTTTTGGGGGTGATGCCGTTCTTGTTTGGGGTGTTTTTGACGTTTTTTGGGGTCTCTGTTGGGTTTTGTTGGGTTCTCGTTGGTCATCGTGTTGGAAAAGGGTAAATTGTGGGTTTTGGAGAACATCAGGTAGGTTTAGGGTGGTTTTGGGGTGGATCTATGGTTTTGGGGGATTTTCTTCCAGTTTTGGGGGTGATGCCATTTTTGTTTTGGGGTGGTTTTTTTTTTATGCTTTTGGGGTCTCCGTTGGGTTTTGTTGTGTTCTCGTTGGTCATTATGGTGGAAAAGGATAAATTGTGGGTTTTGTAGAACATCAGGTAGGTTTAGGGTGGTTTTGGGTTGGATCTATGGTTTTGGGGGATTTTCTTCCAGTTTTGGGGGTGATGCCGATATTTTTTGGGGTGTTTATGACGTTTTTTGGGGTCTCTGTTTGGTTTTGTTGGGTTCTCGTTGGTCATCGTGTTGGAAAAGAGTAAATTGTGGGTTTTGGAGAACATCAGGTAGGTTTAGGGTGGTTTTGGGGTGGATCTATGGTTTTGGCGTATTTTCTTCCAGTTTTGGGGGTGATGCCGTTCTTGTTTGGGGTGTTTTTGACGTTTTTTGGGGTCTCTGTTGGGTTTTGTTGGGTTCTCGTTGGTCATCGTGTTGGAAAAGGGTAAATTGTTGGTTTTGGAGAACATCAGGTAGGTTTAGGGTGGTTTTGGGGTGGATCTATTGTATTTGGGGTTTTCTTCTGTTTTTTGGCGTGATCCTGTTCTTTTTTGGGGTGTTTTTTGACGTGTTTTTTGGTCTCCGTTGGGTTTTGTTGTGTTCTTGTTGGTCATTATGTTAAATAGGTGTGGATTGTGGGTTTTGGAGAACATCAGGTAGGTTTAGGGTGGTTTTGGGGTGGATCTATGGTTTTGGGGATTTTCTTCCAGTTTTGGGGGTGATGCCGTTCTTGTTTGGGGTGTTTTTGACGTTTTTTGGGGTCTCTGTTGGGTTTTGTTGGGTTCTCGTTGGTCATCGTGTTGGAAAAGGGTAAATTGTGGGTTTTGGAGAACATCAGGTAGGTTTAGGGTGGTTTTGGGGTGGATCTATGGTATTTGGGGTTTTCTTCTGTTTTTTTTTTTGGCGTGATCCTGTTCTTTTTTGTGTTGTTTTTGACGTGTTTTGGGGTCTCCGTTGGGTTTTGTTGTGTTCTCGTTGTTCATTATGGTGGAAAAGGATAAATTGTGGGTTTTGGAGAACATCAGGTAGGTTTAGGGTGGTTTTGGCGTGGATCTATGGTATTTGGGCTTTTCTTCTATTTTTTGGCGTGATCCTGTTCTTTTTTGGGGTGTTTTTGACGTGTTTTGTGGTCTCCGTTGGGTTTTGTTGTGTTCTTGTTGGTCATTATGTTAAATAGGTGTGGATTGTGGGTTTTGGAGAAGATCAGGTAGGTTTAGGGTGGTTTTGGGGTGGATCTATGGTTTTGGCGGATTTTCTTCCAGTTTTGGGGGTGATGCCGTTCTTGTTTGGGGTTTTTTTGACGTGTTTTGGGGTCTCTGTTGGGTTTTGTTGGGTTCTCGTTGGTCAGCGTGTTGGAAAAGAGTAAATTGTTGGTTTTGGAGAACATCAGGTAGGTTTAGGGTGGTTTTGGGGTGGATCTATGGTATTTGGGGTTTTCTTCTGTTTTTTTGGCGTGATCCTGTTCTTTTTTGTGTTGTTTTTGACGTGTTTTGGGGTCTCCGTTGGGTTTTGTTGTGTTCTCGTTGTTCATTATGGTGGAAAAGGATAAATTGTGGGTTTTGTAGAACATCAGGTAGGTTTAGGGTGGTTTTGGGGTGGATCTATGGTTTTGGCGTATTTTCTTCCAGTTTTGGGGTGATGCCGATATTTTTTGGGGTGTTTTTGACGTTTTTTGGGGTCTCTGTTGGGTTTTGTTGGGTTCTTGTTTGTCATTATGTTAAATAGGTGTGGATTGTGGGTTTTGGAGAACATCAGGTAGGTTTAGGGTGGTTTTGGGGTGGATCTATGGTTTTGGCGGATTTTCTTCCAGTTTTGGGGGTTATGCCGTTCTTGTTTGGGGTGTTTTTGACGTTTTTTGGGGTCTCTGTTGGGTTTTGTTGGGTTCTCGTTGGTCATCGTGTTGGAAAAGGGTAAATTGTGGGTTTTGGAGAACATCAGGTAGGTTTAGGGTGGTTTTGGGGTGGATCTATGGTATTTGGGGTTTTCTTCTATTTTTTGGCGTGATCCTGTTCTTTTTTGGGGTGTTTTTGACGTGTTTTGTGGTCTCCGTTGGGTTTTGTTGTGTTCTTGTTGGTCATTATGTTAAATAGGTGTGGATTGTGGGTTTTGGAGAACATCAGGTAGGTTTAGGGTGGTTTTGGGGTGGATCTATGGTTTTGGCGGATTTTCTTCCAGTTTTGGGGGTGATGCCGTTCTTGTTTGGGGTGTTTTTGACGTTTTTTGGGGTCTCTGTTGGGTTTTGTTGTGTTCTTGTTTGTCATTATGTTAAATAGGAGTGGATTGTTGGTTTTGTAGAACATCAGGTAGGTTTAGGGTGGTTTTGGGGTGGATCTATGGTTTTGGCGTATTTTCTTTCAGTTTTGGGGGTGATGCCGTTCTTGTTTGGGGTGTTTTTGACGTTTTTTGGGGTCTCCGTTGGGTTTTGTTGGGTTCTCGTTGGTCATCGTGTTGGAAAAGTGTAAATTGTGGGTTTTGGAGAACATCAGGTAGGTTTAGGGTGGGTTTGGGGTGGATCTATTGTTTTGGCGTATTTTCTTCCAGTTTTGGGGGTGATGCCGATATTTTTGGGGGTGTTTTTGACGTGTTTTGGGGTCTCCATTAGGTTTTGTTGGGTTCTTGTTTGTCATTATGTTAAATAGGAGTGGATTGTGGGTTTTGTAGAACATCAGGTAGGTTTAGGGTGGTTTTGGGGTGGATCTATGGTTTTGGCGTATTTTCTTCAGTTTTGGGGGTGATGCCGTTCTTGTTTGGGGTGTTTTTGACGTGTTTTGGGGTCTCTGTTGGGTTTTGTTGGGTTCTCGTTGGTCATCGTGTTGGAAAAGGGTAAATTGTGGGTTTTGGAGAACATCAGGTAGGTTTAGGGTGGTTTTGGGGTGGATCTATGGTATTTGGGGTTTTCTTCTATTTTTTGGCGTGATCCTGTTCTTTTTTGGGGTGTTTTTGACGTGTTTTGGGGTCTCCGTTGTGTTTTGTTGTGTTCTTGTTGGTCATTATGTTAAATAGGAGTGGATTGTGGGTTTTGTAGAACATCAGGTAGGTTTAGGGTGGTTTTGGGGTGGATCTATGGTTTTGGGGGATTTTCTTCCAGTTTTGGGGGTGATGCCGTTCTTGTTTGGGGTGTTTTTGACGTTTTTTGGGGTCTCTGTTGGGTTTTGTTGGGTTCTCGTTGGTCATCGTGTTGGAAAAGGGTAAATTGTGGGTTTTGGAGAACATCAGGTAGGTTTAGGGTGGTTTTGGGGTGGATCTATGGTATTTGGGGTTTTCATCTGTTTTTTTGGCGTGATCCTGTTCTTTTTTGTGTTGTTTTTGACGTGTTTTGGGGTCTCCGTTGGGTTTTGTTGGGTTCTCGTTGGTCATCGTGTTGGAAAAGGGTAAATTGTGGGTTTTGGAGAACATCAGGTAGGTTTAGGGTGGTTTTGGGGTGGATCTATGGTTTTGGCGTATTTTCTTCCAGTTTTGGGGGTGATGCCGATATTTTTTGGGGTGTTTTTGACGTGTTTTGGTGTCTCCATTAGGTTTTGTTGGGTTCTTGTTTGTCATTATGTTAAATAGGAGTGGATTGTGGGTTTTGTAGAACATCAGGTAGGTTTAGGGTGGTTTTGGGGTGGATCTATGGTTTTGGGGGATTTTCTTCCAGTTTTGGGGGTGATGCCGTTCTTGTTTGGGGTGTTTTTGACGTTTTTTGGGGTCTCTGTTGGGTTTTGTTGGGTTCTCGTTGGTCATCGTGTTGGAAAAGGGTAAATTGTGGGTTTTGGAGAACATCAGGTAGGTTTAGGGTGGTTTTGGGGTGGATCTATGGTATTTGGGGTTTTCTTCTATTTTTTGGCGTGATCCTGTTCTTTTTTGGGGTGTTTTTGACGTGTTTTGTGGTCTCCGTTGGGTTTTGTTGTGTTCTTGTTGGTCATTATGTTAAATAGGTGTGGATTGTGGGTTTTGGAGAACATCAGGTAGGTTTAGGGTGGTTTTGGGTTGGATCTATGGTTTTGGCGGATTTTCTTCCAGTTTTGGGGGTGATGCTGTTCTTGTTTGGGGTGTTTTTGACGTGTTTTGGGGTCTCTGTTGGGTTTTGTTGGGTTCTCGTTGGTCAGCGTGTTGGAAAAGAGTAAATTGTTGGTTTTGGAGAACATCAGGTAGGTTTAGGGTGGTTTTGGGTGGATCTATGGTTTTGGGGGATTTTCTTCCAGTTTTGGGGGTAATGCCGATATTTTTTGGGGTGTTTTTGACGTTTTTTGGGGTCTCTGTTGGGTTTTGTTGTGTTCTTGTTTGTCATTATGTTAAATAGGAGTGGATTGTGGGTTTTGTAGAACATCAGGTAGGTTTAGGGTGGTTTTGGGGTGGATCTATGGTTTTGGCGTATTTTCTTCCAGTTTTGGGGGTGATGCCGTTCTTGTTTGGGGTGTTTTTGACGTTTTTTGGGGTCTCTGTTGGGTTTTGTTGGGTTCTCGTTGGTCATCGTGTTGGAAAAGGGTAAATTGTGGGTTTTGGAGAACATCAGGTAGGTTTAGGGTGGTTTTGGGGTGGATCTATGGTATTTGGCGTATTTTCTTCCAGTTTTGGGGGTGATGCCGATATTTTTTAAGGGTGTTTTTGACGTGTTTTGGGGTCTCCATTAGGTTTTGTTGGGTTCTTGTTTGTCATTATGTTAAATAGGAGTGGATTGTTGGTTTTGTAGAACATCAGGTAGGTTTAGGGTGGTTTTGGGGTGGATCTATGGTTTTGGCGTATTTTCTTTCAGTTTTGGGGGTGATGCCGTTCTTGTTTGGGGTGTTTTTGACGTTTTTTGGGGTCTCCGTTGGGTTTTGTTGGGTTCTCGTTGGTCATCGTGTTGGAAAAGGGTAAATTGTGGGTTTTGGAGAACATCAGGTAGGTTTAGGGTGGTTTTGGGGTGGATCTATGGTTTTGGCGTATTTTCTTCCAGTTTTGGGGGTGATGCCGTTCTTGTTTGGGGTGTTTTTGACGTTTTTTGGGGTCTCTGTTGGGTTTTGTTGGGTTCTCGTTGGTCATCGTGTTGGAAAAGGGTAAATTGTGGGTTTTGGAGAACATCAGGTAGGTTTAGGGTGGTTTTGGGGTGGATCTATGGTATTTGGGGTTTTCTTCTATTTTTTGGCGTGATCCTGTTCTTTTTTGGGGTGTTTTTGACGTGTTTTGTGGTATCCGTTGGGTTTTGTTGTGTTCTTGTTGGTCATTATGTTAAATAGGTGTGGATTGTGGGTTTTGGAGAACATCAGGTAGGTTTAGGGTGGTTTTGGGGTGGATCTATGGTTTTGGCGGATTTTCTTCCAATTTTGGGGGTGATGCCGTTCTTTTTTGGGGTGTTTTTGACGTTTTTTGGGGTCTCCGTGGGTTTTGTTGGGTTCTCGTTGGTCATCATAGTGGAAAAGTGTAAATTGTGGGTTTTGGAGAACATCAGGTAGGTTTAGGGTGGTTTTGGGGTGGATCTATGGTTTTGGCGTATTTTCTTCCAGTTTTGGGGGTGATGCCGATATTTTTTGGGGTGTTTTTGATGTGTTTTGGGGTCTCCATTAGGTTTTGTTGTGTTCTTGTTTGTCATTATGTTAAATAGGAGTGGATTGTGGGTTTTGTAGAACATCAGGTAGGTTTAGGGTGGTTTTGGGGTGGATCTATTGTTTTGGCGGATTTTCTTCCAGTTTTGGGGGTGATGCCGTTCTTGTTTGGGGTGTTTTTGACGTTTTTTGGGGTCTCCGTTGGGTTTTGTTGGGTTCTCGTTGGTCATCGTGTTGGAAAAGGGTAAATTGTGGGTTTTGGAGAACATCAGGTAGGTTTAGGGTGGTTTTGGGGTGGATCTATGGTTTTGGTGTATTTTCTTCCAGTTTTGGGGGTGATGCCGATATTTTTTGGGGTGTTTTTGACGTGTTTTGGGGTCTCCATTTGGTTTTGTTGGGTTCTTGTTTGTCATTATGTTAAATAGGTGTGGATTGTGGGTTTTGGAGAACATCAGGTAGGTTTAGGGTGCTTTTGGGGTGGATCTATGGTTTTGGGGGATTTTCTTCCAGTTTTGGGGGTTATGCCGTTCTTGTTTGGGGTGTTTTTGACGTTTTTTGGGGTCTCTGTTGGGTTTTGTTGGGTTCTCGTTGGTCATCGTGTTGGAAAAGGGTAAATTGTGGGTTTTGGAGAACATCAGGTAGGTTTAGGGTGGTTTTGGGGTGGATCTATGGTTTTGGCGGATTTTCTTCCAATTTTGGGGGTGATGCCGTTCTTGTTTGGGGTGTTTTTGACGTGTTTTGGGGTCTCTGTTGGGTTTTGTTGGGTTCTCGTTGGTCATCGTGTTGGAAAAGTGTAAATTGTGGGTTTTGGAGAACATCAGGTAGGTTTAGGGTGGTTTTGGGTTGGATCTATGGTTTTGGCGTATTTTCTTCCAGTTTTGGGGGTGATGCCGATATTTTTTGGGGTGTTTTTGACGTGTTTTGGGGTCTCTGTTGGGTTTTGTTGTGTTCTTGTTTGTCATTATGTTAAATAGGAGTGGATTGTGGGTTTTGTAGAACATCAGGTAGGTTTAGGGTGGTTTTGGGGTGGATCTATGGTTTTGGGGGATTTTCTTCCAGTTTTGGGGGTGATGCCGTTCTTGTTTGGTTGTTTTTGACGTTTTTTGGGGTCTCTGTTGGGTTTTGTTGGGTTCTCGTTGGTCATCGTGTTGGAAAAGGGTAAATTGTGGGTTTTGGAGAACATCAGGTAGGTTTAGGGTGGTTTTGGGGTGGATCTATGGTATTTGGGGTTTTCATCTGTTTTTTTGGCGTGATCCTGTTCTTTTTTGTGTTGTTTTTGACGTGTTTTGGGGTCTCCGTTGGGTTTTGTTGGGTTCTCGTTGGTCATCGTGTTGGAAAAGGGTAAATTGTGGGTTTTGGAGAACATCAGGTAGGTTTAGGGTGGTTTTGGGGTGGATCTATGGTTTTGGCGTATTTTCTTCCAGTTTTGGGGGTGATGCCGATATTTTTTGGGGTGTTTTTGACGTGTTTTGGGGTCTCCATTAGGTTTTGTTGGGTTCTTGTTTGTCATTATGTTAAATAGGTGTGGATTGTGGGTTTTGTAGAACATCAGGTAGGTTTAGGGTGGTTTTGGGGTGGATCTATGGTTTTGGCGGATTTTCTTCCAGTTTTGGGGGTGATGCCGTTCTTGTTTGGGGTGTTTTTGACGTTTTTTGGGGTCTCTGTTGGGTTTTGTTGGGTTCTCGTTGGTCATCGTGTTGGAAAAGGGTAAATTGTGGGTTTTGGAGAACATCAGGTAGGTTTAGGGTGGTTTTGGGGTGGATCTATGGTATTTGGGGTTTTCTTCTATTTTTTGGCGTGATCCTGTTCTTTTTTGGGGTGTTTTTGACGTGTTTTGTGGTCTCCGTTGGGTTTTGTTGTGTTCTTGTTGGTCATTATGTTAAATAGGTGTGGATTGTGGGTTTTGGAGAACATCAGGTAGGTTTAGGGTGCTTTTGGGGTGGATCTATGGTTTTGGCGGATTTTCTTCCAGTTTTGGGGGTGATGCCGTTCTTGTTTGGGGTGTTTTTGACGTGTTTTGGGGTCTCTGTTGGGTTTTGTTGGGTTCTCGTTGGTCAGCGTGTTGGAAAAGAGTAAATTGTTCGTTTTGGAGAACATCAGGTAGGTTTAGGGTGGTTTTGGGGTGGATCTATGGTTTTGGCGGATTTTCTTCCAGTTTTGGGGGTAATGCCGATATTTTTTGGGGTGTTTTTGACGTTTTTTGGGGTCTCTGTTGGGTTTTGTTGTGTTCTTGTTGGTCATTATGTTAAATAGGAGTGGATTGTGGGTTTTGGAGAACATCAGGTAGGTTTAGGGTGGTTTTGGGGTGGATCTATGGTTTTGGCGTATTTTCTTTCAGTTTTGGGGGTGATGCCGTTCTTGTTTGGGGTGTTTTTGACGTTTTTTGGGGTCTCTGTTGGGTTTTGTTGGGTTCTCGTTGGTCATCGTGTTGGAAAAGGGTAAATTGTGGGTTTTGGAGAACATCAGGTAGGTTTAGGGTGGTTTTGGGGTGGATCTATGGTATTTGGCGTATTTTCTTCCAGTTTTGGGGGTGATGCCGATATTTTTTAAGGGTGTTTTTGACGTGTTTTGGGGTCTCCATTAGGTTTTGTTGGGTTCTTGTTTGTCATTATGTTAAATAGGAGTGGATTGTTGGTTTTGTAGAACATCAGGTAGGTTTAGGGTGGTTTTGGGGTGGATCTATGGTTTTGGCGTATTTTCTTTCAGTTTTGGGGGTGATGCCGTTCTTGTTTGGGGTGTTTTTGACGTTTTTTGGGGTCTCCGTTGGGTTTTGTTGGGTTCTCGTTGGTCATCGTGTTGGAAAAGGGTAAATTGTGGGTTTTGGAGAACATCAGGTAGGTTTAGGGTGGTTTTGGGGTGGATCTATGGTTTTGGCGTATTTTCTTCCAGTTTTGGGGGTGATGCCGTTCTTGTTTGGGGTGTTTTTGACGTTTTTTGGGGTCTCTGTTGGGTTTTGTTGGGTTCTCGTTGGTCATCGTGTTGGAAAAGGGTAAATTGTGGGTTTTGGAGAACATCAGGTAGGTTTAGGGTGGTTTTGGGGTGGATCTATGGTATTTGGGGTTTTCTTCTATTTTTTGGCGTGATCCTGTTCTTTTTTGGGTGTTTTTGACGTGTTTTGTGGTATCCGTTGGGTTTTGTTGTGTTCTTGTTGGTCATTATGTTAAATAGGTGTGGATTGTGGGTTTTGGAGAACATCAGGTAGGTTTAGGGTGGTTTTGGGGTGGATCTATGGTTTTGGCGGATTTTCTTCCAATTTTGGGGGTGATGCCGTTCTTTTTTGGGGTGTTTTTGACGTTTTTTGGGGTCTCCGTTGGGTTTTGTTGGGTTCTCGTTGGTCATCATAGTGGAAAAGTGTAAATTGTGGGTTTTGGAGAAGATCAGGTAGGTTTAGGGTGGTTTTGGGGTGGATCTATGGTTTTGGCGTATTTTCTTCCAGTTTTGGGGGTGATGCCGATATTTTTTGGGGTGTTTTTGATGTGTTTTGGGGTCTCCATTAGGTTTTGTTGTGTTCTTGTTTGTCATTATGTTAAATAGGAGTGGATTGTGGGTTTTGTAGAACATCAGGTAGGTTTAGGGTGGTTTTGGGGTGGATCTATTGTTTTGGCGGATTTTCTTCCAGTTTTGGGGGTGATGCCGTTCTTGTTTGGGGTGTTTTTGACGTTTTTTGGGGTCTCCGTTGGGTTTTGTTGGGTTCTCGTTGGTCATCGTGTTGGAAAAGGGTAAATTGTGGGTTTTGGAGAACATCAGGTAGGTTTAGGGTGGTTTTGGGGTGGATCTATGGTTTTGGTGTATTTTCTTCCAGTTTTGGGGGTGATGCCGATATTTTTTGGGGTGTTTTTGACGTGTTTTGGGGTCTCCATTTGGTTTTGTTGGGTTCTTGTTTGTCATTATGTTAAATAGGTGTGGATTGTGGGTTTTGGAGAACATCAGGTAGGTTTAGGGTGCTTTTGGGGTGGATCTATGGTTTTGGGGGATTTTCTTCCAGTTTTGGGGGTTATGCCGTTCTTGTTTGGGGTGTTTTTGACGTTTTTTGGGGTCTCTGTTGGGTTTTGTTGGGTTCTCGTTGGTCATCGTGTTGGAAAAGGGTAAATTGTGGGTTTTGGAGAACATCAGGTAGGTTTAGGGTGGTTTTGGGGTGGATCTATGGTTTTGGCGGATTTTCTTCCAATTTTGGGGGTGATGCCGTTCTTGTTTGGGGTGTTTTTGACGTGTTTTGGGGTCTCTGTTGGGTTTTGTTGGGTTCTCGTTGGTCATCGTGTTGGAAAAGTGTAAATTGTGGGTTTTGGAGAACATCAGGTAGGTTTAGGGTGGTTTTGGGTTGGATCTATGGTTTTGGCGTATTTTCTTCCAGTTTTGGGGGTGATGCCGATATTTTTTGGGGTGTTTTTGACGTGTTTTGGGGTCTCTGTTGGGTTTTGTTGTGTTCTTGTTTGTCATTATGTTAAATAGGAGTGGATTGTGGGTTTTGTAGAACATCAGGTAGGTTTAGGGTGGTTTTGGGGTGGATCTATGGTTTTGGGGGATTTTCTTCCAGTTTTGGGGGTGATGCCGTTCTTGTTTGGTTGTTTTTGACGTTTTTTGGGGTCTCTGTTGGGTTTTGTTGGGTTCTCGTTGGTCATCGTGTTGGAAAAGGGTAAATTGTGGGTTTTGGAGAACATCAGGTAGGTTTAGGGTGGTTTTGGGGTGGATCTATGGTATTTGGGGTTTTCATCTGTTTTTTTGGCGTGATCCTGTTCTTTTTTGTGTTGTTTTTGACGTGTTTTGGGGTCTCCGTTGGGTTTTGTTGGGTTCTCGTTGGTCATCGTGTTGGAAAAGGGTAAATTGTGGGTTTTGGAGAACATCAGGTAGGTTTAGGGTGGTTTTGGGGTGGATCTATGGTTTTGGCGTATTTTCTTCCAGTTTTGGGGGTGATTGCCGATATTTTTTGGGGTGTTTTTGACGTGTTTTGGGGTCTCCATTAGGTTTTGTTGGGTTCTTGTTTGTCATTATGTTAAATAGGTGTGGATTGTGGGTTTTGTAGAACATCAGGTAGGTTTAGGGTGGTTTTGGGGTGGATCTATGGTTTTGGCGGATTTTCTTCCAGTTTTGGGGGTGATGCCGTTCTTGTTTGGGGTGTTTTTGACGTTTTTTGGGGTCTCTGTTGGGTTTTGTTGGGTTCTCGTTGGTCATCGTGTTGGAAAAGGGTAAATTGTGGGTTTTGGAGAACATCAGGTAGGTTTAGGGTGGTTTTGGGGTGGATCTATGGTATTTGGGGTTTTCTTCTATTTTTTGGCGTGATCCTGTTCTTTTTTGGGGTGTTTTTGACGTGTTTTGTGGTCTCCGTTGGGTTTTGTTGTGTTCTTGTTGGTCATTATGTTAAATAGGTGTGGATTGTGGGTTTTGGAGAACATCAGGTAGGTTTAGGGTGCTTTTGGGGTGGATCTATGGTTTTGGCGGATTTTCTTCCAGTTTTGGGGGTGATGCCGTTCTTGTTTGGGGTGTTTTTGACGTGTTTTGGGGTCTCTGTTGGGTTTTGTTGGGTTCTCGTTGGTCAGCGTGTTGGAAAAGAGTAAATTGTTCGTTTTGGAGAACATCAGGTAGGTTTAGGGTGGTTTTGGGGTGGATCTATGGTTTTGGCGTATTTTCTTCCAGTTTTGGGGGTGATGCCGATATTTTTTGGGGTGTTTTTGACGTTTTTTGGGGTCTCTGTTGGGTTTTGTTGTGTTCTTGTTTGTCATTATGTTAAATAGGAGTGGATTGTGGGTTTTGTAGAACATCAGGTAGGTTTAGGGTGGTTTTGGGGTGGATCTATGGTTTTGGCGTATTTTCTTTCAGTTTTGGGGGTGATGCCGTTCTTGTTTGGGGTGTTTTTGACGTTTTTTGGGGTCTCTGTTGGGTTTTGTTGGGTTCTCGTTGGTCATCGTGTTGGAAAAGAGTAAATTGTGGGTTTTGGAGAACATCAGGTAGGTTTAGGGTGGTTTTGGGGTGGATCTATGGTATTTGGCGTATTTTCTTCCAGTTTTGGGGGTGATGCCGATATTTTTTAAGGGTGTTTTTGACGTGTTTTGGGGTCTCCATTAGGTTTTGTTGGGTTCTTGTTTGTCATTATGTTAAATAGGAGTGGATTGTTGGTTTTGTAGAACATCAGGTAGGTTTAGGGTGGTTTTGGGGTGGATCTATGGTTTTGGGGGATTTTCTTCCAGTTTTGGGGGTGATGCCGTTCTTGTTTGGGGTGTTTTTGACGTTTTTTGGGGTCTCTGTTGGGTTTTGTTGGGTTCTCGTTGGTCATCGTGTTGGAAAAGGGTAAATTGTGGGTTTTGGAGAACATCAGGTAGGTTTAGGGTGGTTTTGGGGTGGATCTATGGTATTTGGGGTTTTCTTCTATTTTTTGGCGTGATCCTGTTCTTTTTTGGGGTGTTTTTGACGTGTTTTGTGGTCTCCGTTGGGTTTTGTTGTGTTCTTGTTGGTCATTATGTTAAATAGGTGTGGATTGTGGGTTTTGGAGAACATCAGGTAGGTTTAGGGTGGTTTTGGGGTGGATCTATGGTTTTGGCGGATTTTCTTCCAGTTTTGGGGGTGATGCCGTTCTTGTTTGGGGTGTTTTTGACGTGTTTTGGGGTCTCTGTTGGGTTTTGTTGGGTTCTCGTTGGTCATCGTGTTGGAAAAGGATAAATTGTGGGTTTTGGAGAACATCAGGTAGGTTTAGGGTGGTTTTGGGGTGGATCTATGGTATTTGGGGTTTTCTTCTGTTTTTTTTTTGGCGTGATCCTGTTCTTTTTTGTGTTGTTTTTGACGTGTTTTGGGGTCTCCGTTGGGTTTTGTTGTGTTCTCGTTGTTCATTATGGTGGAAAAGAGTAAATTGTGGGTTTTGGAGAACATCAGGTAGGTTTAGGGTGGTTTTGGGTTGGATCTATGGTTTTGGGGGATTTTCTTCCAGTTTTGGGGGTGATGCTGATATTTTTTTGGGTGTTTTTGACATGTTTTGGGGTCTCCATTAGGTTTTGTTGTGTTCTTGTTTGTCATTATGTTAAATAGGTGTGGATTGTGGGTTTTGGAGAACATCAGGTAGGTTTAGGGTGTCTTTGGGATGGATCTATGGTTTTGGCGGATTTTCTTCCAATTTTGGGGGTGATGCCGTTCTTTTTTGGGGTGTTTTTGACGTTTTTTGGGGTCTCCGTTGGGTTTTGTTTGGTTCTCGTTGGTCATCATAGTGGAAAAGTGTAAATTGTGGGTTTTGGAGTACATCAGGTAGGTTTAGGGTGGTTTTGGGGTGGATCTATGGTTTTGGCGTATTTTCTTCCAGTTTTGGGGGTGATGCCGATATTTTTTGGGGTGTTTTTGATGTGTTTTGGGGTCTCCATTAGGTTTTGTTGTGTTCTTGTTTGTCATTATGTTAAATAGGAGTGGATTGTGGGTTTTGTAGAACATCAGGTAGGTTTAGGGTGGTTTTGGGGTGGATCTATTGTTTTGGCGGATTTTCTTCCAGTTTTGGGGGTGATGCCGTTCTTGTTTGGGGTGTTTTTGACGTTTTTTGGGGTCTCCGTTGGGTTTTGTTGGGTTCTCGTTGGTCATCGTGTTGGAAAAGGGTAAATTGTGGGTTTTGGAGAACATCAGGTAGGTTTAGGGTGGTTTTGGGGTGGATCTATGGTTTTGGTGTATTTTCTTCCAGTTTTGGGGGTGATGCCGATATTTTTTGGGGTGTTTTTGACGTGTTTTGGGGTCTCCATTTGGTTTTGTTGGGTTCTTGTTGGTCATTATGTTAAATAGGTGTGGATTGTGGGTTTTGGAGAACATCAGGTAGGTTTAGGGTGCTTTTGGGGTGGATCTATGGTTTTGGCGTATTTTCTTCCAGTTTTGGGGGTGATGCCGTTCTTGTTTGGGGTGTTTTTGACGTTTTTTGGGGTCTCCGTTGGGTTTTGTTGGGTTCTCGTTGGTCAGCGTGTTGGAAAAGAGTAAATTGTTGGTTTTGGAGAACATCAGGTAGGTTTAGGGTGGTTTGGGGGTGGATCTATGGTATTTGGGGTTTTCTTCTGTTTTTTTGGCGTGATCCTGTTCTTTTTTGTGTTGTTTTGGACGTGTTTTGTGGTCTCCGTTGGGTTTTGTTGTGTTCTCGTTGGTCATTATGGTGGAAAAGTGTAAATTGTGGGTTTTGGAGAACATCAGGTAGGTTTAGGGTGGTTTTGGGGTGGATCTATGGTTTTGGCGTATTTTCTTCCAGTTTTGGGGGTGATGCCGATATTTTTTGGGGTGTTTTTGACGTTTTTTGGGGTCTCTGTTGGGTTTTGTTGGGTTCTTGTTTGTCATTATGTTAAATAGGAGTGGATTGTAGGTTTTGTAGAACATCAGGTAGGTTTCGGGTGGTTTTGGGGTGGATCTATTGTATTTGGGGTTTTCTTCTGTTTTTTGGCGTGATCCTGTTCTTTTTTGGGGTGTTTTTGACGTGTTTTGTGGTCTCCGTTGGGTTTTGTAGTGTTCTTGTTGGTCATTATGTTAAATAGGTGTGGATTGTGGGTTTTGGAGAAGATCAGGTAGGTTTAGGGTGGTTTTGGGGTGGATCTATGGTTTTGGCGTATTTTCTTCCAGTTTTGGGGGTGATGCCGTTCTTGTTTGGGGTGTTTTTGACGTTTTTTGGGGTCTCTGTTGGGTTTTGTTGGGTTCTCGTTGGTCAGCGTGTTGGAAAAGAGTAAATTGTTGGTTTTGGAGAAGATCAGGTAGGTTTAGGGTGGTTTTGGGGTGGATCTATGGTATTTGGGGTTTTCTTCTGTTTTTTTTTTTTGGCGTGATCCTGTTCTTTTTTGTGTTGTTTTGGACGTGTTTTGGGGTCTCCGTTGGGTTTTGTTGTGTTCTCGTTGGTCATTATGGTGGAAAAGGATAAATTGTGGGTTTTGGAGAACATCAGGTAGGTTTAGGGTGGTTTTGGGGTGGATCTATGGTTTTGGCGTATTTTCTTCCAGTTTTGGGGGTGATGCCGATATTTTTGGGGGTGTTTTTGACGTTTTTTGGGGTCTCTGTTGGGTTTTGTTGGGTTCTTGTTTGTCATTATGTTAAATAGGAGTGGATTGTAGGTTTTGTAGAACATCAGGTAGGTTTCGGGTGGTTTTGGGGTGGATCTATTGTATTTGGGGTTTTCTTCTGTTTTTTGGCGTGATCCTGTTCTTTTTTGGGGTGTTTTTGACGTGTTTTGTGGTCTCCGTTGGGTTTTGTAGTGTTCTTGTTGGTCATTATGTTAAATAGGTGTGGATTGTGGGTTTTGGAGAAGATCAGGTAGGTTTAGGGTGGTTTTGGGGTGGATCTATGGTTTTGGCGTATTTTCTTCCAGTTTTGGGGGTGATGCCGTTCTTGTTTGGGGTGTTTTTGACGTTTTTTGGGGTCTCTGTTGGGTTTTGTTGGGTTCTCGTTGGTCAGCGTGTTGGAAAAGAGTAAATTGTTGGTTTTGGAGAAGATCAGGTAGGTTTAGGGTGGTTTTGGGGTGGATCTATGGTATTTGGGGTTTTCTTCTGTTTTTTTTGGCGTGATCCTGTTCTTTTTTGTGTTGTTTTTGACGTGTTTTGGGGTCTCCGTTGGGTTTTGTTGTGTTCTCGTTGGTCATTATGGTGGAAAAGGATAAATTGTGGGTTTTGTAGAACATCAGGTAGGTTTAGGGTGGTTTTGGGTTGGATCTATGGTTTTGGGGGATTTTCTTCCAGTTTTGGGGGTGATGCCGATATTTTTTGGGGTGTTTTTGACGTGTTTTGGGGTCTCCATATGGTTTTGTTGGGTTCTTGTTTGTCATTATGTTAAATAGGTGTGGATTGTGGGTTTTGGAGAACATCAGGTAGGTTTAGGGTGGTTTTGGGGTGGATCTATGGTTTTGGCGGATTTTCTTCCAGTTTTGGGGGTGATGCCGATATTTTTTGGGGTGTTTTTGACGTGTTTTGGGGTCTCCATTAGGTTTTGTTGTGTTCTTGTTTGTCATTATGTTAAATAGGAGTGGATTGTGGGTTTTGTAGAACATCAGGTAGGTTTCGGGTGGTTTTGGGGTGGATCTATTGTTTTGGCGTATTTTCTTCCAGTTTTGGGGGTGATGCCGTTCTTGTTTGGGGTGTTTTTGACGTTTTTTGGGGTCTCTGTTGGGTTTTGTTGGGTTCTCGTTGGTCATCGTGTTGGAAAAGGGTAAATTGTGGGTTTTGGAGAACATCAGGTAGGTTTAGGGTGGTTTTGGGGTGGATCTATGGTTTTGGGGGATTTTCTTCCAGTTTTGGGGGTGATGCCATTTTTGTTTTGGGGTGGGTTTTTTTTATGTTTTTGGGGTCTCCGTTGGGTTTTGTTGTGTTCTCGTTGGTCATTATGGTGGAAAAGGATAAATTGTGGGTTTTGGAGAACATCAGGTAGGTTTAGGGTGGTTTTGGGTTGGATCTATGGTTTTGGGGGATTTTCTTCCAGTTTTGGGGGTGATGCCGATATTTTTTGGGGTGTTTATGACGTTTTTTGGGGTCTCTGTTTGTTTTTGTTGGGTTCCTGTTGGTCATCGTGTTGGAAAAGAGTAAATTGTGGGTTTTGTAGAACATCAGGTAGGTTTAGGGTGGTTTTGGGGTGGATCTATGGTTTTGGCGGATTTTCTTCCAGTTTTGGGGGTGATGCCGTTCTTTTTTGGGGTGTTTTTGACGTTTTTTGGGGTCTCTGTTGGGTTTTGTTGTGTTCTCGTTGGTCATTTTGGTGGAAAAAAATAAATTGTTGGTTTTGGAGAACATCAGGTAGGTTTAGGGTGGTTTTGGGGTGGATCTATGGTTTTGGGGGATTTTCTTCCAGTTTTGGGGGTGATGCCGATATTTTTTGGGGTGTTTTTGACGTGTTTTGGGGTCTCCATTAGGTTTTGTTGTGTTCTTGTTTGTCATTATGTTAAATAGGTGTGGATTGTGGGTTTTGTAGAACATCAGGTAGGTTTAGGGTGGTTTTGGGGTGGATCTATTGTTTTGGCGTATTTTCTTCCAGTTTTGGGGGTGATGCCGTTCTTGTTTGGGGTGTTTTTGACGTTTTTTGGGGTCTCTGTTGGGTTTTGTTGGGTTCTCGTTGGTCATCATAGTGGAAAAGTGTAAATTGTTGGTTTTGGAAAACATCAGGTAGGTTTAGGGTGGTTTTGGGGTGGATCTATGGTTTTGGTGTATTTTCTTCCAGTTTTGGGGGTGATGCCATTTTTGTTTGAGGTGTTTTTTTTTTTTATGTTTTTGGGGTCTCTGTTTGGTTTTGTTGGGTTCTCGTTGGTCATCATGGTGGAAAAGTGTAAATTGTGGGTTTTGGAGAACATCAGGTAGGTTTAGGGTGGTTTTGGGGTGGATATATGGTACTCAGTTTTTTTTTGTTTTTTTTTTTTGGGGGGGGGGGGGATGATCCTGGACTTTTTGTGTTGTTTTTACGTGTTTTGGGGTCTCCGTTGTGTTTCATTTGGTTTTCCATGGTCATCGTGTTGTAAAAGGGTAAATTGTGGGTTTTGGAGAACTTCAGGTAGGTTTAGGGGGACTTTTCACGTGGATTCATGGTATTTGGGGTTTTCTTCTATTTTGGAGAGTGATCCTCTCCTTTCTTCGGGTGATTTTGAAGTGTTTTGGGGTTTCCGTTGCGTTTCGTTGAGTTCCTAATGCGTTTTATGGTGGTTGGGAGTGTGCTTTGGGATTAGGAGAACATCAGGTAGGTTTAGGGTGTCCTTGGGGTGGATCTATGGTATTTGGGGTTTTCTTCCAGTTTTGGGGATGATGCCGTTCTTGTTTGGGGTGTTTTTGACGTGTTTTGGGGTCTCCGTTGGGTTTGGTTGGGTTCTCGTTGGTCATCGTGTTGGAAAAGGGTAAATTGTGGTTTTTGGAGAACATCAGGTAGGTTTAGGGTGGTTTTGGGGTGGATCTATGGTTTTGGTGTATTTTCTTCCAGTTTTGGGGGTGATGCCGATATTTTTTGGGGTGTTTTTGACGTTTTTTGGGGTCTCTGTTGGGTTTGGTTGGGTTCTCGTTGGTCATCGTGTTGGAAAAGGGTAAATTGTGGGTTTTGGAGAACATCAGGTAGGTTTAGGGTGGTTTTGGGGTGGATCTATGGTTTTGGTGTATTTTCTTCCAGTTTTGGGGGTGATGCCGATATTTTTTGGGGTGTTTTTGACGTGTTTTGGGGTCTCCATTAGGTTTTGTTGTGTTCTTGTTTGTCATTATGTTAAATAGGAGTGGATTGTGGGTTTTGTAGAACATCAGGTAGGTTTAGGGTGGTTTTGGGGTGGATCTATTGTTTTGGCGTATTTTCTTCCAGTTTTGGGGGTGATGCCGTTCTTGTTTGGGGTGTTTTTGACGTTTTTTGGGGTCTCTGTTGGGTTTTGTTGGGTTCTCGTTGGTCATCGTGTTGGAAAAGAGTAAATTGTGGGTTTTGGAGAACATCAGGTAGGTTTAGGGTGGTTTTGGGGTGGATCTATGGTTTTGGGGGATTTTCTTCCAGTTTTGGGGGTGATGCCATTTTTGTTTTGGGGTGGTTTTTTTTTTTATGTTTTTGGGGTCTCTGTTGGGTTTTGTTGTGTTCTCGTTGGTCATTATGGTGGAAAAGGATAAATTGTGGGTTTTGGAGAACATCAGGTAGGTTTAGGGTGGTTTTGGGTTGGATCTATGGTTTTGGGGGATTTTCTTCCAGTTTTGGGGGTGATGCCGATATTTTTTGGGGTGTTTATGACGTTTTTTGGGGTCTCTGTTGGGTTTTGTTGGGTTCTCGTTGGTCATCGTGTTGGAAAAGAGTAAATTGTGGGTTTTGGAGAACATCAGGTAGGTTTAGGGTGGTTTTGGGGTGGATCTATGGTTTTGGGGGATTTTCTTCCAGTTTTGGGGTTGATGCCATTTTTGTTTGGGGTGGTTTTTTTTTGTTTTTGGGGTCTCTGTTTGGTTTTGTTGGGTTCTCGTTGGTCATCATGGTGGAAAAGTGTAAATTGTGGGTTTTGTAGAACATCAGGTAGCTTTAGGGTGGTTGTGGGGTGGATATATGGTACTCAGTTTTTTTTTGTTTTTTTTTTTTTTTTTTGGGGGGGGATGATCCTGGACTTTTTGTGTTGTTTTTGACGTGTTTTGGGGTCTCCGTTGTGTTTCATTTGGTTTTCCATGGTCATCGTGTTGTAAAAGGGTAAATTGTGGGTTTTGGAGAACTTCAGGTAGGTTTAGGGGGACTTTTCGCGTGGATTCATGGTATTTGGGGTTTTCTTCTATTTTGGAGAGTGATCCTCTCCTTTCTTCGTGTGATTTTGAAGTGTTTTGGGGTTTCCGTTGCGTTTCGTTGAGTTCCTAATGCGTTTTATGGTGGTTGGGAGTGTGCTTTGGGCTTAGGAGAACATCAGGTAGGTTTAGGGTGTCCTTGGGGTGGATCTATGGTATTTGGGGTTTTCTTCCAGTTTTGGGGGTGATGCCGTTCTTGTTTGGGGTGTTTTTGACGTTTTTTGGGGTCTCCGTTGGGTTTTGTTGGGTTCTCGTTGGTCATCGTGTTGGAAAAGGGTAAATTGTTGGTTTTGGAGAACATCAGGTAGGTTTAGGGTGGTTTTGGGGTGGATCTATGGTTTTGGTGTATTTTCTTCCAGTTTTGGGGGTGATGCCGATATTTTTTGGGGTGTTTTTGACGTTTTTTGGGGTCTCTGTTGGGTTTGGTTGGGTTCTCGTTGGTCATCGTGTTGGAAAAGGGTAAATTGTGGGTTTTGGAGAACATCAGGTAGGTTTAGGGTGTCTTTGGGTTGGATCTATGGTATTTGGGGTTTTCTTCTATTTTTTGGCGTGATCCTGTTCTTTTTTGTGTTGTTTTGGACGTGTTTTGGGGTCTCCGTTGGGTTTTGTTGTGTTCTCGTTGGTCATTATGGTGGAAAAAAATAAATTGTTGGTTTTGGAGAACATCAGTTAGGTTTAGGGTGGTTTTGGGGTGGATCTATGGTTTTGGGGGATTTTCTTCCAGATTTGGGGGTGATGCCGATATTTTTTGGGGTGTTTTTGACGTGTTTTGGGGTCTCCATTAGGTTTTGTTGTGTTCTTGTTTGTCATTATGTTAAATAGGTGTGGATTGTGGGTTTTGGAGAACATCAGGTAGGTTTAGGGTGGTTTTGGGGTGGATCTATTGTTTTGGCGTATTTTCTTCCAGTTTTGGGGGTGATGCCGTTCTTGTTTGGGGTGTTTTTGACGTTTTTTGGGGTCTCTGTTGGGTTTTGTTGGGTTCTCGTTGGTCATCATAGTGGAAAAGTGTAAATTGTTGGTTTTGGAGAACATCAGGTAGGTTTAGGGTGGTTTTGGGGTGGATCTATGGTTTTGGGGGATTTTCTTCCAGTTTTGGGGGTGATGCCATTTTTGTTTGAGGTGTTTTTTTTTTTATGTTTTTGGGGTCTCTGTTTGGTTTTGTTGGGTTCTCGTTGGTCATCATGGTGGAAAAGTGTAAATTGTGGGTTTTGGAGAACATCAGGTAGGTTTAGGGTGGTTTTGGGGTGGATATATGGTACTCAGTTTTTTTTTTTTTTTTTTTTTTTTTCGGGGGGGGGGGATGATCCTGGACTTTTTGTGTTGTTTTTACGTGTTTTGGGGTCTCCGTTGTGTTTCATTTGGTTTTCCATGGTCATCGTGTTGTAAAAGGGTAAATTGTGGGTTTTGGAGAACTTCAGGTAGGTTTAGGGGGACTTTTCGCGTGGATTCATGGTATTTGGGGTTTTCTTCTATTTTGGAGAGTGATCCTCTCCTTTCTTCGTGTGATTTTGAAGTGTTTTGGGGTTTCCGTTGCGTTTCGTTGAGTTCCTAATGCGTTTTATGGTGGTTGGGAGTGTGCTTTGGGATTAGGAGAACATCAGGTAGGTTTAGGGTGTCCTTGGGGTGGATCTATGGTATTTGGGGTTTTCTTCCAGTTTTGGGGATGATGCCGTTCTTGTTTGGGGTGTTTTTGACGTGTTTTGTGGTCTCCGTTGGGTTTTGTTGGGTTCTCGTTGGTCATCATGTTGGAAAAGGGTAAATTGTGGTTTTTGGAGAACATCAGGTAGGTTTAGGGTGGTTTTGGGGTGGATCTATGGTTTTGGTGTATTTTCTTCCAGTTTTGGGGGTGATGCCGATATTTTTTGGGGTGTTTTTGACGTTTTTTGGGGTCTCTGTTGGGTTTGGTTGGGTTCTCGTTGGTCATCGTGTTGGAAAAGGGTAAATTGTGGGTTTTGGAGAACATCAGGTAGGTTTAGGGTGTCTTTGGGTTGGATCTATGGTATTTGGGGTTTTCTTCTATTTTTTGGCGTGATCCTGTTCTTTTTTGTGTTGTTTTTGACGTGTTTTGGGGTCTCCGTTGGGTTTTGTTGTGTTCTCGTTGGTCATTATGGTGGAAAAAAATAAATTGTGGGTTTTGGAGAACATCAGGTAGGTTTAGGGTGGTTTTGGGGTGGATCTATGGTTTTGGTGTATTTTCTTCCAGTTTTGGGGGTGATGCCGATATTTTTTGGGGTGTTTTTGACGTGTTTTGGGGTCTCCATTAGGTTTTGTTGTGTTCTTGTTTGTCATTATGTTAAATAGGAGTGGATTGTGGGTTTTGTAGAACATCAGGTAGGTTTAGGGTGGTTTTGGGGTGGATCTCTTGTTTTGGCGTATTTTCTTCCAGTTTTGGGGGTGATGCCGTTCTTGTTTGGGGTGTTTTTGACGTTTTTTGGGGTCTCTGTTGGGTTTTGTTGGGTTCTCGTTGGTCATCGTGTTGGAAAAGAGTAAATTGTGGGTTTTGGAGAATATCAGGTAGGTTTAGGGTGGTTTTGGGGTGGATCTATGGTTTTGGGGGATTTTCTTCCAGTTTTGGGGGTGATGCCATTTTTGTTTTGGGGTGTTTTTTTTTTTATGTTTTTGGGGTCTCTGTTGGGTTTTGTTGTGTTCTCGTTGGTCATTATGGTGGAAAAGGATAAATTGTGGGTTTTGGAGAACATCAGGTAGGTTTAGGGTGGTTTTGGGGTGGATCTATGGTTTTGGGGGATTTTCTTCCAGTTTTGGGGGTGATGCCGATATTTTTTGGGGTGTTTATGACGTTTTTTGGGGT
Organism: Aythya ferina; assembly: GCF_964211825.1. Taxonomy (NCBI): domain Eukaryota; kingdom Metazoa; phylum Chordata; class Aves; order Anseriformes; family Anatidae; genus Aythya; species Aythya ferina. The sequence goes on from NC_140331.1 coordinate 22,004, forward strand.
CTCTGTTGGGTTTTGTTGGGTTCTCGTTGGTCATCGTGTTGGAAAAGAGTAAATTGTGGGTTTTGGAGAACATCAGGTAGGTTTAGGGTGGTTTTGGGGTGGATCTATGGTTTTGGGGGATTTTCTTCCAGTTTTGGGGTTGATGCCATTTTTGTTTGGGGTGGTTTTTTTTTGTTTTTGGGGTCTCTGTTTGGTTTTGTTGGGTTCTCGTTGGTCATCATGGTGGAAAAGTGTAAATTGTGGGTTTTGTAGAACATCAGGTAGCTTTAGGGTGGTTGTGGGGTGGATATATGGTACTCAGTTTTTTTTTGTTTTTTTTTTTTTTTTGGGGGGGGGATGATCCTGGACTTTTTGTGTTGTTTTTGACGTGTTTTGGGGTCTCCGTTGTGTTTCATTTGGTTTTCCATGGTCATCGTGTTGTAAAAGGGTAAATTGTGGGTTTTGGAGAACTTCAGGTAGGTTTAGGGGGACTTTTCGCGTGGATTCATGGTATTTGGGGTTTTCTTCTATTTTGGAGAGTGATCCTCTCCTTTCTTCGTGTGATTTTGAAGTGTTTTGGGGTTTCCGTTGCGTTTCGTTGAGTTCCTAATGCGTTTTATGGTGGTTGGGAGTGTGCTTTGGGATTAGGAGAACATCAGGTAGGTTTAGGGTGTCCTTGGGGTGGATCTATGGTATTTGGGGTTTTCTTCCAGTTTTGGGGCTGATGCCGTTCTTGTTTGGGGTGTTTTTGACGTGTTTTGGGGTCTCCGTTGGGTTTGGTTGGGTTCTCGTTGGTCATCGTGTTGGAAAAGGGTAAATTGTGGGTTTTGGAGAACATCAGGTAGGTTTAGGGTGGTTTTGGGGTGGATCTATGGTTTTGGTGTATTTTCTTCCAGTTTTGGGGGTGATGCCGATATTTTTTGGGGTGTTTTTGACGTTTTTTGGGGTCTCTGTTGGGTTTGGTTGGGTTCTCGTTGGTCATCGTGTTGGAAAAGGGTAAATTGTGGGTTTTGGAGAACATCAGGTAGGTTTAGGGTGTCTTTGGGTTGGATCTATGGTATTTGGGGTTTTCTTCTATTTTTTGGCGTGATCCTGTTCTTTTTTGTGTTGTTTTGGACGTGTTTTGGGGTCTCCGTTGGGTTTTGTTGTGTTCTCGTTGGTCATTATGGTGGAAAAAAATAAATTGTGGGTTTTGGAGAACATCAGGTAGGTTTAGGGTGGTTTTGGGGTGGATCTATGGTTTTGGGGGATTTTCTTCCAGTTTTGGGGGTGATGCCGATATTTTTTGGGGTGTTTTTGACGTGTTTTTGGGTCTCCATTAGGTTTTGTTGTGTTCTTGTTTGTCATTATGTTAAATAGGAGTGGATTGTGGGTTTTGGAGAACATCAGGTAGGTTTAGGGTGGTTTTGGGGTGGATCTATTGTTTTGGTGTATTTTCTTCCAGTTTTGGGGGTGATGCCGTTCTTGTTTGGGGTGTTTTTGACGTTTTTTGGGGTCTCCGTTGGGTTTTGTTGGGTTCTCGTTGGTCATCGTGTTGGAAAAGGGTAAATTGTGGGTTTTGGAGAACATCAGGTAGGTTTAGGGTGGTTTTGGGGTGGATCTATGGTTTTGGTGTATTTTCTTCCAGTTTTGGGGGTGATGCCGATATTTTTTGGGGTGTTTTTGACGTGTTTTGGGGTCTCCATTTGGTTTTGTTGGGTTCTTGTTGGTCATTATGTTAAATAGGTGTGGATTGTGGGTTTTGGAGAACATCAGGTAGGTTTAGGGTGCTTTTGGGGTGGATCTATGGTTTTGGCGGATTTTCTTCCAGTTTTGGGGGTGATGCCGTTCTTGTTTGGGGTGTTTTTGACGTTTTTTGGGGTCTCTGTTGGGTTTTGTTGGGTTCTCGTTGGTCAGCGTGTTGGAAAAGAGTAAATTGTTGGTTTTGGAGAACATCAGGTAGGTTTAGGGTGGTTTTGGGGTGGATCTATGGTATTTGGGGTTTTCTTCTATTTTTTGGCGTGATCCTGTTCTTTTTTGTGTTGTTTTGGACGTGTTTTGGGGTCTCCGTTGGGTTTTGTTGTGTTCTCGTTGGTCATTATGGTGGAAAAGTGTAAATTGTGGGTTTTGGAGAACATCAGGTAGGTTTAGGGTGGTTTTGGGGTGGATCTATGGTTTTGGCGTATTTTCTTCCAGTTTTGGGGGTGATGCCGATATTTTTTGGGGTGTTTTTGACGTTTTTTGGGGTCTCTGTTGGGTTTTGTTGGGTTCTTGTTTGTCATTATGTTAAATAGGAGTGGATTGTAGGTTTTGTAGAACATCAGGTAGGTTTCGGGTGGTTTTGGGGTGGATCTATTGTATTTGGGGTTTTCTTCTGTTTTTTGGCGTGATCCTGTTCTTTTTTGGGGTGTTTTTGACGTGTTTTGTGGTCTCCGTTGGGTTTTGTAGTGTTCTTGTTGGTCATTATGTTAAATAGGTGTGGATTGTGGGTTTTGGAGAACATCAGGTAGGTTTAGGGTGGTTTTGGGGTGGATCTATGGTTTTGGCGTATTTTCTTCCAGTTTTGGGGGTGATGCCGTTCTTGTTTGGGGTGTTTTTGACGTTTTTTGGGGTCTCTGTTGGGTTTTGTTGGGTTCTCGTTGGTCAGCGTGTTGGAAAAGAGTAAATTGTTGGTTTTGGAGAAGATCAGGTAGGTTTAGGGTGGTTTTGGGGTGGATCTATGGTATTTGGGGTTTTCTTCTGTTTTTTTGGCGTGATCCTGTTCTTTTTTGTGTTGTTTTGGACGTGTTTTGGGGTCTCCGTTGGGTTTTGTTGTGTTCTCGTTGGTCATTATGGTGGAAAAGGATAAATTGTGGGTTTTGGAGAACATCAGGTAGGTTTAGGGTGGTTTTGGGGTGGATCTATTGTTTTGGCGTATTTTCTTCCAGTTTTGGGGGTGATGCCGTTCTTGTTTGGGGTGTTTTTGACGTTTTTTGGGGTCTCTGTTGGGTTTTGTTGGGTTCTCGTTGGTCATCATAGTGGAAAAGTGTAAATTGTTGGTTTTGGAGAACATCAGGTAGGTTTAGGGTGGTTTTGGGGTGGATCTATGGTTTTGGGGGATTTTCTTCCAGTTTTGGGGGTGATGCCATTTTTGTTTGAGGTGTTTTTTTTTTTATGTTTTTGGGGTCTCTGTTGGGTTTTGTTGGGTTCTCGTTGGTCATCATGGTGGAAAAGTGTAAATTGTGGGTTTTGGAGAACATCAGGTAGGTTTAGGGTGGTTTTGGGGTGGATATATGGTACTCAGTTTTTTTTTTTTTTTTTTTTTTTTTTCGGGGGGGGGGGATGATCCTGGACTTTTTGTGTTGTTTTTACGTGTTTTGGGGTCTCCGTTGTGTTTCATTTGGTTTTCCATGGTCATCGTGTTGTAAAAGGGTAAATTGTGGGTTTTGGAGAACTTCAGGTAGGTTTAGGGGGACTTTTCGCGTGGATTCATGGTATTTGGGGTTTTCTTCTATTTTGGAGAGTGATCCTCTCCTTTCTTCGTGTGATTTTGAAGTGTTTTGGGGTTTCCGTTGCGTTTCGTTGAGTTCCTAATGCGTTTTATGGTGGTTGGGAGTGTGCTTTGGGATTAGGAGAACATCAGGTAGGTTTAGGGTGTCCTTGGGGTGGATCTATGGTATTTGGGGTTTTCTTCCAGTTTTGGGGATGATGCCGTTCTTGTTTGGGGTGTTTTTGACGTGTTTTGTGGTCTCCGTTGGGTTTTGTTGGGTTCTCGTTGGTCATCATGTTGGAAAAGGGTAAATTGTGGTTTTTGGAGAACATCAGGTAGGTTTAGGGTGGTTTTGGGGTGGATCTATGGTTTTGGTGTATTTTCTTCCAGTTTTGGGGGTGATGCCGATATTTTTTGGGGTGTTTTTGACGTTTTTTGGGGTCTCTGTTGGGTTTGGTTGGGTTCTCGTTGGTCATCGTGTTGGAAAAGGGTAAATTGTGGGTTTTGGAGAACATCAGGTAGGTTTAGGGTGTCTTTGGGTTGGATCTATGGTATTTGGGGTTTTCTTCTATTTTTTGGCGTGATCCTGTTCTTTTTTGTGTTGTTTTTGACGTGTTTTGGGGTCTCCGTTGGGTTTTGTTGTGTTCTCGTTGGTCATTATGGTGGAAAAAAATAAATTGTGGGTTTTGGAGAACATCAGGTAGGTTTAGGGTGGTTTTGGGGTGGATCTATGGTTTTGGTGTATTTTCTTCCAGTTTTGGGGGTGATGCCGATATTTTTTGGGGTGTTTTTGACGTGTTTTGGGGTCTCCATTAGGTTTTGTTGTGTTCTTGTTTGTCATTATGTTAAATAGGAGTGGATTGTGGGTTTTGTAGAACATCAGGTAGGTTTAGGGTGGTTTTGGGGTGGATCTCTTGTTTTGGCGTATTTTCTTCCAGTTTTGGGGGTGATGCCGTTCTTGTTTGGGGTGTTTTTGACGTTTTTTGGGGTCTCTGTTGGGTTTTGTTGGGTTCTCGTTGGTCATCGTGTTGGAAAAGAGTAAATTGTGGGTTTTGGAGAATATCAGGTAGGTTTAGGGTGGTTTTGGGGTGGATCTATGGTTTTGGGGGATTTTCTTCCAGTTTTGGGGGTGATGCCATTTTTGTTTTGGGGTGTTTTTTTTTTTATGTTTTTGGGGTCTCTGTTGGGTTTTGTTGTGTTCTCGTTGGTCATTATGGTGGAAAAGGATAAATTGTGGGTTTTGGAGAACATCAGGTAGGTTTAGGGTGGTTTTGGGGTGGATCTATGGTTTTGGGGGATTTTCTTCCAGTTTTGGGGGTGATGCCGATATTTTTTGGGGTGTTTATGACGTTTTTTGGGGTCTCTGTTGGGTTTTGTTGGGTTCTCGTTGGTCATCGTGTTGGAAAAGAGTAAATTGTGGGTTTTGGAGAACATCAGGTAGGTTTAGGGTGGTTTTGGGGTGGATCTATGGTTTTGGGGGATTTTCTTCCAGTTTTGGGGTTGATGCCATTTTTGTTTGGGGTGGTTTTTTTTTGTTTTTGGGGTCTCTGTTTGGTTTTGTTGGGTTCTCGTTGGTCATCATGGTGGAAAAGTGTAAATTGTGGGTTTTGTAGAACATCAGGTAGCTTTAGGGTGGTTGTGGGGTGGATATATGGTACTCAGTTTTTTTTTGTTTTTTTTTTTTTTTTTGGGGGGGGGATGATCCTGGACTTTTTGTGTTGTTTTTGACGTGTTTTGGGGTCTCCGTTGTGTTTCATTTGGTTTTCCATGGTCATCGTGTTGTAAAAGGGTAAATTGTGGGTTTTGGAGAACTTCAGGTAGGTTTAGGGGGACTTTTCGCGTGGATTCATGGTATTTGGGGTTTTCTTCTATTTTGGAGAGTGATCCTCTCCTTTCTTCGTGTGATTTTGAAGTGTTTTGGGGTTTCCGTTGCGTTTCGTTGAGTTCCTAATGCGTTTTATGGTGGTTGGGAGTGTGCTTTGGGATTAGGAGAACATCAGGTAGGTTTAGGGTGTCCTTGGGGTGGATCTATGGTATTTGGGGTTTTCTTCCAGTTTTGGGGCTGATGCCGTTCTTGTTTGGGGTGTTTTTGACGTGTTTTGGGGTCTCCGTTGGGTTTGGTTGGGTTCTCGTTGGTCATCGTGTTGGAAAAGGGTAAATTGTGGGTTTTGGAGAACATCAGGTAGGTTTAGGGTGGTTTTGGGGTGGATCTATGGTTTTGGTGTATTTTCTTCCAGTTTTGGGGGTGATGCCGATATTTTTTGGGGTGTTTTTGACGTTTTTTGGGGTCTCTGTTGGGTTTGGTTGGGTTCTCGTTGGTCATCGTGTTGGAAAAGGGTAAATTGTGGGTTTTGGAGAACATCAGGTAGGTTTAGGGTGTCTTTGGGGTTGGATCTATGGTATTTGGGGTTTTCTTCTATTTTTTGGCGTGATCCTGTTCTTTTTTGTGTTGTTTTGGACGTGTTTTGGGGTCTCCGTTGGGTTTTGTTGTGTTCTCGTTGGTCATTATGGTGGAAAAAAATAAATTGTGGGTTTTGGAGAACATCAGGTAGGTTTAGGGTGGTTTTGGGGTGGATCTATGGTTTTGGGGGATTTTCTTCCAGTTTTGGGGGTGATGCCGATATTTTTTGGGGTGTTTTTGACGTGTTTTTGGGTCTCCATTAGGTTTTGTTGTGTTCTTGTTTGTCATTATGTTAAATAGGAGTGGATTGTGGGTTTTGGAGAACATCAGGTAGGTTTAGGGTGGTTTTGGGGTGGATCTATTGTTTTGGTGTATTTTCTTCCAGTTTTGGGGGTGATGCCGTTCTTGTTTGGGGTGTTTTTGACGTTTTTTGGGGTCTCCGTTGGGTTTTGTTGGGTTCTCGTTGGTCATCGTGTTGGAAAAGGGTAAATTGTGGGTTTTGGAGAACATCAGGTAGGTTTAGGGTGGTTTTGGGGTGGATCTATGGTTTTGGTGTATTTTCTTCCAGTTTTGGGGGTGATGCCGATATTTTTTGGGGTGTTTTTGACGTGTTTTGGGGTCTCCATTTGGTTTTGTTGGGTTCTTGTTGGTCATTATGTTAAATAGGTGTGGATTGTGGGTTTTGGAGAACATCAGGTAGGTTTAGGGTGCTTTTGGGTGGATCTATGGTTTTGGCGGATTTTCTTCCAGTTTTGGGGGTGATGCCGTTCTTGTTTGGGGTGTTTTTGACGTTTTTTGGGGTCTCTGTTGGGTTTTGTTGGGTTCTCGTTGGTCAGCGTGTTGGAAAAGAGTAAATTGTTGGTTTTGGAGAACATCAGGTAGGTTTAGGGTGGTTTTGGGGTGGATCTATGGTATTTGGGGTTTTCTTCTATTTTTTGGCGTGATCCTGTTCTTTTTTGTGTTGTTTTGGACGTGTTTTGGGGTCTCCGTTGGGTTTTGTTGTGTTCTCGTTGGTCATTATGGTGGAAAAGTGTAAATTGTGGGTTTTGGAGAACATCAGGTAGGTTTAGGGTGGTTTTGGGGTGGATCTATGGTTTTGGCGTATTTTCTTCCAGTTTTGGGGGTGATGCCGATATTTTTTGGGGTGTTTTTGACGTTTTTTGGGGTCTCTGTTGGGTTTTGTTGGGTTCTTGTTTGTCATTATGTTAAATAGGAGTGGATTGTAGGTTTTGTAGAACATCAGGTAGGTTTCGGGTGGTTTTGGGGTGGATCTATTGTATTTGGGGTTTTCTTCTGTTTTTTTGGCGTGATCCTGTTCTTTTTTGGGGTGTTTTTGACGTGTTTTGTGGTCTCCGTTGGGTTTTGTAGTGTTCTTGTTGGTCATTATGTTAAATAGGTGTGGATTGTGGGTTTTGGAGAACATCAGGTAGGTTTAGGGTGGTTTTGGGGTGGATCTATGGTTTTGGCGTATTTTCTTCCAGTTTTGGGGGTGATGCCGTTCTTGTTTGGGGTGTTTTTGACGTTTTTTGGGGTCTCTGTTGGGTTTTGTTGGGTTCTCGTTGGTCAGCGTGTTGGAAAAGAGTAAATTGTTGGTTTTGGAGAAGATCAGGTAGGTTTAGGGTGGTTTTGGGGTGGATCTATGGTATTTGGGGTTTTCTTCTGTTTTTTTGGCGTGATCCTGTTCTTTTTTGTGTTGTTTTGGACGTGTTTTGGGGTCTCCGTTGGGTTTTGTTGTGTTCTCGTTGGTCATTATGGTGGAAAAGGATAAATTGTGGGTTTTGGAGAACATCAGGTAGGTTTAGGGTGGTTTTGGGGTGGATCTTTGGTTTTGGCGTATTTTCTTCCAGTTTTGGGGGTGATGCCGATATTTTTTGGGGTGTTTTTGACGTTTTTTGGGGTCTCTGTTGGGTTTTGTTGGGTTCTTGTTTCTCATTATGTTAAATAGGAGTGGATTGTAGGTTTTGTAGAACATCAGGTAGGTTTCGGGTGGTTTTGGGGTGGATCTATTGTATTTGGGGTTTTCTTCTGTTTTTTGGCGTGATCCTGTTCTTTTTTGGGGTGTTTTTGACGTGTTTTGTGGTCTCCGTTGGGTTTTGTAGTGTTCTTGTTGGTCATTATGTTAAATAGGTGTGGATTGTGGGTTTTGGAGAAGATCAGGTAGGTTTAGGGTGGTTTTGGGTGGATCTATGGTTTTGGCGTATTTTCTTCCAGTTTTGGGGGTGATGCCGTTCTTGTTTGGGGTGTTTTTGACGTTTTTTGGGGTCTCTGTTGGGTTTTGTTGGATTCTCGTTGGTCAGCGTGTTGGAAAAGAGTAAATTGTTGGTTTTGGAGAAGATCAGGTAGGTTTAGGGTGGTTTTGGGGTGGATCTATGGTACTTGGGGTTTTCTTCTGTTTTTTTTGGCGTGATCCTGTTCTTTTTTGTGTTGTTTTTGACGTGTTTTGGGGTCTCCGTTGGGTTTTGTTGTGTTCTCGTTGGTCATTATGGTGGAAAAGGATAAATTGTGGGCTTTGTAGAACATCAGGTAGGTTTAGGGTGGTTTTGGGTTGGATCTATGGTTTTGGGGGATTTTCTTCCAGTTTTGGGGGTGATGCCGATATTTTTTGGGGTGTTTTTGACGTGTTTTGGGGTCTCCATATGGTTTTGTTGGGTTCTTGTTTGTCATTATGTTAAATAGGTGTGGATTGTGGGTTTTGGAGAACATCAGGTAGGTTTAGGGTGGTTTTGGGGTGGATCTATGGTTTTGGCGGATTTTCTTCCAGTTTTGGGGGTGATGCCGATATTTTTTGGGGTGTTTTTGACGTGTTTTGGGGTCTCCATTAGGTTTTGTTGTGTTCTTGTTTGTCATTATGTTAAATAGGAGTGGATTGTGGGTTTTGTAGAACATCAGGTAGGTTTCGGGTGGTTTTGGGGTGGATCTATTGTTTTGGCGTATTTTCTTCCAGTTTTGGGGGTGATGCCATTTTTGTTTTGGGGTGGGTTTTTTTTATGTTTTTGGGGTCTCCGTTTGGTTTTGTTGTGTTCTCGTTGGTCATTATGGTGGAAAAGGATAAATTGTGGGTTTTGGAGAACATCAGGTAGGTTTAGGGTGGTTTTGGGTTGGATCTATGGTTTTGGGGGATTTTCTTCCAGTTTTGGGGGTGATGCCGATATTTTTTGGGGTGTTTATGACGTTTTTTGGGGTCTCTGTTGGGTTTTGTTGGGTTCTCGTTAGTCATCGTGTTGGAAAAGAGTAAATTGTGGGTTTTGTAGAACATCAGGTAGGTTTAGGGTGGTTTTGGGGTGGATCTATGGTTTTGGCGGATTTTCTTCCAGTTTTGGGGGTGATGCCGTTCTTGTTTGGGGTGTTTTTGACGTTTTTTGGGGTCTCTGTTGGGTTTTGTTGGGTTCTCGTTGGTCATCGTGTTGGAAAAGAGTAAAGTGTGGGTTTTGGAGAACATCAGGTAGGTTTAGGGTGGTTTTGGGGTGGATCTATGGTTTTGGGGGATTTTCTTCCAGTTTTGGGGGTGATGCCATTTTTGTTTTGGGGTGTTTTTTTTTTTATGTTTTTGGGGTCTCTGTTGGGTTTTGTTGTGTTCTCGTTGGTCATTATGGTGGAAAAGGATAAATTGTGGGTTTTGGAGAACATCAGGTAGGTTTAGGGTGGTTTTGGGTTGGATCTATGGTTTTGGGGGATTTTCTTCCAGTTTTGGGGGTGATGCCGATATTTTTTGGGGTGTTTATGACGTTTTTTGGGGTCTCTGTTGGGTTTTGTTGGGTTCTCGTTGGTCATCGTGTTGGAAAAGAGTAAATTGTGGGTTTTGGAGAACATCAGGTAGGTTTAGGGTGGTTTTGGGGTGGATCTATGGTTTTGGGGGATTTTCTTCCAGTTTTGGGGTTGATGCCATTTTTGTTTGGGGTGGTTTTTTTTTGTTTTTGGGGTCTCTGTTTGGTTTTGTTGGGTTCTCGTTGGTCATCATGGTGGAAAAGTGTAAATTGTGGGTTTTGTAGAACATCAGGTAGCTTTAGGGTGGTTGTGGGGTGGATATATGGTACTCAGTTTTTTTTTGTTTTTTTTTTTTTTTTTGGGGGGGGGATGATCCTGGACTTTTTGTGTTGTTTTTGACGTGTTTTGGGGTCTCCGTTGTGTTTCATTTGGTTTTCCATGGTCATCGTGTTGTAAAAGGGTAAATTGTGGGTTTTGGAGAACTTCAGGTAGGTTTAGGGGGACTTTTCGCGTGGATTCATGGTATTTGGGGTTTTCTTCTATTTTGGAGAGTGATCCTCTCCTTTCTTCGTGTGATTTTGAAGTGTTTTGGGGTTTCCGTTGCGTTTCGTTGAGTTCCTAATGCGTTTTATGGTGGTTGGGAGTGTGCTTTGGGATTAGGAGAACATCAGGTAGGTTTAGGGTGTCCTTGGGGTGGATCTATGGTATTTGGGGTTTTCTTCCAGTTTTGGGGGTGATGCCGTTCTTGTTTGGGGTGTTTTTGACGTGTTTTGGGGTCTCCGTTGGGTTTGGTTGGGTTCTCGTTGGTCATCGTGTTGGAAAAGGGTAAATTGTGGGTTTTGGAGAACATCAGGTAGGTTTAGGGTGGTTTTGGGGTGGATCTATGGTTTTGGTGTATTTTCTTCCAGTTTTGGGGGTGATGCCGATATTTTTTGGGGTGTTTTTGACGTTTTTTGGGGTCTCTGTTGGGTTTGGTTGGGTTCTCGTTGGTCATCGTGTTGGAAAAGGGTAAATTGTGGGTTTTGGAGAACATCAGGTAGGTTTAGGGTGGTTTTGGGGTGGATCTATGGTATTTGGGGTTTTCTTCTATTTTTTGGCGTGATCCTGTTCTTTTTTGTGTTGTTTTTGACGTGTTTTGGGGTCTCCGTTGGGTTTTGTTGTGTTCTCGTTGGTCATTATGGTGGAAAAAAATAAATTGTTGGTTTTGGAGAAGATCAGGTAGGTTTAGGGTGGTTTTGGGGTGGATCTATGGTTTTGGGGGATTTTCTTCCAGTTTTGGGGGTGATGCCGATATTTTTTGGGGTGTTTTTGACGTGTTTTGGGGTCTCCATTAGGTTTTGTTGTGTTCTTGTTTGTCATTATGTTAAATAGGTGTGGATTGTGGGTTTTGGAGAACATCAGGTAGGTTTAGGGTGGTTTTGGGGTGGATCTATTGTTTTGGCGTATTTTCTTCCAGTTTTGGGGGTGATGCCGTTCTTGTTTGGGGTGTTTTTGACGTTTTTTGGGGTCTCTGTTGGGTTTTGTTGGGTTCTCGTTGGTCATCATAGTGGAAAAGTGTAAATTGTTGGTTTTGGAGAACATCAGGTAGGTTTAGGGTGGTTTTGGGGTGGATCTATGGTTTTGGTGTATTTTCTTCCAGTTTTGGGGGTGATGCCATTTTTGTTTGGGGTGTTTTTTTTTTTTTATGTTTTTGGGGTCTCTGTTTGGTTTTGTTGGGTTCTCGTTGGTCATCATGGTGGAAAAGTGTAAATTGTGGGTTTTGGAGAACATCAGGTAGGTTTAGGGTGGTTTTGGGGTGGATATATGGTACTCAGTTTTTTTTTGTTTTTTTTTTTTTTTGGGGGGGGGGGATGATCCTGGACTTTTTGTGTTGTTTTTGACGTGTTTTGGGGTCTCCGTTGTGTTTCATTTGGTTTTCCATGGTCATCGTGTTGTAAAAGGGTAAATTGTGGGTTTTGGAGAACTTCAGGTAGGTTTAGGGGGACTTTTTGCGTGGATTCATGGTATTTGGGGTTTTCTTCTATTTTGGAGAGTGATCCTCTCCTTTCTTCGTGTGATTTTGAAGTGTTTTGGGGTTTCCGTTGCGTTTCGTTGAGTTCCTAATGCGTTTTATGGTGGTTGGGAGTGTGCTTTGGGCTTAGGAGAACATCAGGTAGGTTTAGGGTGTCCTTGGGGTGGATCTATGGTATTTGGGGTTTTCTTCCAGTTTTGGGGGTGATGCCGTTCTTGTTTGGGGTGTTTTTGACGTGTTTTGGGGTCTCCGTTGGGTTTGGTTGGGTTCTCGTTGGTCATCGTGTTGGAAAAGGGTAAATTGTTGGTTTTGGAGAACATCAGGTAGGTTTAGGGTGGTTTTGGGGTGGATCTATGGTTTTGGTGTATTTTCTTCCAGTTTTGGGGGTGATGCCGATATTTTTTGGGGTGTTTTTGACGTTTTTTGGGGTCTCCGTTGGGTTCTGTTGGGTTCTCGTTGGTCATCGTGTTGGAAAAGGGTAAATTGTGGGTTTTGGAGAACATCAGGTAGGTTTAGGGTGTCTTTGGGTTGGATCTATGGTATTTGGGGTTTTCTTCTATTTTTTGGCGTGATCCTGTTCTTTTTTGTGTTGTTTTGGACGTGTTTTGTGGTCTCCGTTGGGTTTTGTTGTGTTCTCGTTGGTCATTATGGTGGAAAAAAATAAATTGTTGGTTTTGGAGAAGATCAGGTAGTTTTAGGGTGGTTTTGGGGTGGATCTATGGTTTTGGGGGATTTTCTTCCAGTTTTGGGGGTGATGCCGATATTTTTTGGGGTGTTTTTGACGTGTTTTGGGGTCTCCATTAGGTTTTGTTGTGTTCTTGTTTGTCATTATGTTAAATAGGTGTGGATTGTGGGTTTTGGAGAACATCAGGTAGGTTTAGGGTGGTTTTGGGGTGGATCTATTGTTTTGGCGTATTTTCTTCCAGTTTTGGGGGTGATGCTGTTCTTGTTTGGGGTGTTTTTGACGTTTTTTGGGGTCTCTGTTGGGTTTTGTTGGGTTCTCGTTGGTCATCATAGTGGAAAAGTGTAAATTGTTGGTTTTGGAGAACATCAGGTAGGTTTAGGGTGGTTTTGGGGTGGATCTATGGTTTTGGGGGATTTTCTTCCAGTTTTGGGGGTGATGCCATTTTTGTTTGAGGTGTTTTTTTTTTTATGTTTTTGGGGTCTCTGTTTGGTTTTGTTGGGTTCTCGTTGGTCATCATGGTGGAAAAGTGTAAATTGTGGGTTTTGGAGAACATCAGGTAGCTTTAGGGTGGTTTTGGGGTGGATATATGGTACTCAGTTTTTTTTTTTTTTTTTTTTTTTTCGGGGGGGGGGGATGATCCTGGACTTTTTGTGTTGTTTTTACGTGTTTTGGGGTCTCCGTTGTGTTTCATTTGGTTTTCCATGGTCATCGTGTTGTAAAAGGGTAAATTGTGGGTTTTGGAGAACTTCAGGTAGGTTTAGGGGGACTTTTCGCGTGGATTCATGGTATTTGGGGTTTTCTTCTATTTTGGAGAGTGATCCTCTCCTTTCTTCGTGTGATTTTGAAGTGTTTTGGGGTTTCCGTTGCGTTTCGTTGAGTTCCTAATGCGTTTTATGGTGGTTGGGAGTGTGCTTTGGGCTTAGGAGAACATCAGGTAGGTTTAGGGTGTCCTTGGGGTGGATCTATGGTATTTGGGGTTTTCTTCCAGTTTTGGGGCTGATGCCGTTCTTGTTTGGGGTGTTTTTGACGTGTTTTGGGGTCTCCGTTGGGTTTGGTTGGGTTCTCGTTGGTCATCGTGTTGGAAAAGGGTAAATTGTGGGTTTTGGAGAACATCAGGTAGGTTTAGGGTGGTTTTGGGGTGGATCTATGGTTTTGGTGTATTTTCTTCCAGTTTTGGGGGTGATGCCGATATTTTTTGGGGTGTTTTTGACGTTTTTTGGGGTCTCTGTTGGGTTTGGTTGGGTTCTCGTTGGTCATCGTGTTGGAAAAGTGTAAATTGTGGGTTTTGGAGAACATCAGGTAGGTTTAGGGTGTCTTTGGGGTGGATCTATGGTATTTGGGGTTTTCTTCTATTTTTTGGCGTGATCCTGTTCTTTTTTGTGTTGTTTTTGACGTGTTTTGGGGTCTCCGTTGGGTTTTGTTGTGTTCTCGTTGGTCATTATGGTGGAAAAAAATAAATTGTGGGTTTTGGAGAACATCAGGTAGGTTTAGGGTGGTTTTGGGGTGGATCTATGGTTTTGGTGTATTTTCTTCCAGTTTTGGGGGTGATGCCGATATTTTTTGGGGTGTTTTTGACGTGTTTTGGGGTCTCCATTAGGTTTTGTTGTGTTCTTGTTTGTCATTATGTTAAATAGGAGTGGATTGTGGGTTTTGTAGAACATCAGGTAGGTTTAGGGTGGTTTTGGGGTGGATCTATTGTTTTGGCGTATTTTCTTCCAGTTTTGGGGGTGATGCCGTTCTTGTTTGGGGTGTTTTTGACGTTTTTTGGGGTCTCTGTTGGGTTTTGTTGGGTTCTCGTTGGTCATCGTGTTGGAAAAGAGTAAATTGTGGGTTTTGGAGAACATCAGGTAGGTTTAGGGTGGTTTTGGGGTGGATCTATGGTTTTGGGGGATTTTCTTCCAGTTTTGGGGGTGATGCCATTTTTGTTTTGGGGTGGTTTTTTTTTTATGTTTTTGGGGTCTCTGTTGGGTTTTGTTGTGTTCTCGTTGGTCATTATGGTGGAAAAGGATAAATTGTGGGTTTTGGAGAACATCAGGTAGGTTTAGGGTGGTTTTGGGTTGGATCTATGGTTTTGGGGGATTTTCTTCCAGTTTTGGGGGTGATGCCGATATTTTTTGGGGTGTTTATGACGTTTTTTGGGGTCTCTGTTGGGTTTTGTTGGGTTCTCGTTAGTCATCGTGTTGGAAAAGAGTAAATTGTGGGTTTTGGAGAACATCAGGTAGGTTTAGGGTGGTTTTGGGGTGGATCTATGGTTTTGGGGGATTTTCTTCCAGTTTTGGGGTTGATGCCATTTTTGTTTGGGGTGGTTTTTTTTTGTTTTTGGGGTCTCTGTTTGGTTTTGTTGGGTTCTCGTTGGTCATCATGGTGGAAAAGTGTAAATTGTGGGTTTTGTAGAACATCAGGTAGCTTTAGGGTGGTTGTGGGGTGGATATATGGTACTCAGTTTTTTTTGTTTTTTTTTTTTTTTTTTGGGGGGGGGATGATCCTGGACTTTTTGTGTTGTTTTTGACGTGTTTTGGGGTCTCCGTTGTGTTTCATTTGGTTTTCCATGGTCATCGTGTTGTAAAAGGGTAAATTGTGGGTTTTGGAGAACTTCAGGTAGGTTTAGGGGGACTTTTCGCGTGGATTCATGGTATTTGGGGTTTTCTTCTATTTTGGAGAGTGATCCTCTCCTTTCTTCGTGTGATTTTGAAGTGTTTTGGGGTTTCCGTTGCGTTTCGTTGAGTTCCTAATGCGTTTTATGGTGGTTGGGAGTGTGCTTTGGGATTAGGAGAACATCAGGTAGGTTTAGGGTGTCCTTGGGGTGGATCTATGGTATTTGGGGTTTTCTTCCAGTTTTGGGGGTGATGCCGTTCTTGTTTGGGGTGTTTTTGACGTGTTTTGGGGTCTCCGTTGGGTTTTGTTGGGTTCTCGTTGGTCATCGTGTTGGAAAAGGGTAAATTGTTGGTTTTGGAGAACATCAGGTAGGTTTAGGGTGGTTTTGGGGTGGATCTATGGTTTTGGTGTATTTTCTTCCAGTTTTGGGGGTGATGCCGATATTTTTTGGGGTGTTTTTGACGTTTTTTGGGGTCTCTGTTGGGTTTGGTTGGGTTCTCGTTGGTCATCGTGTTGGAAAAGGGTAAATTGTGGGTTTTGGAGAACATCAGGTAGGTTTAGGGTGTCTTTGGGTTGGATCTATGGTATTTGGGGTTTTCTTCTATTTTTTGGCGTGATCCTGTTCTTTTTTGTGTTGTTTTGGACGTGTTTTGGGGTCTCCGTTGGGTTTTGTTGTGTTCTCGTTGGTCATTATGGTGGAAAAAAATAAATTGTTGGTTTTGGAGAACATCAGGTAGGTTTAGGGTGGTTTTGGGGTGGATCTATGGTTTTGGGGGATTTTCTTCCAGTTTTGGGGGTGATGCCGATATTTTTTGGGGTGTTTTTGACGTGTTTTGGGGTCTCCATTAGGTTTTGTTGTGTTCTTGTTTGTCATTATGTTAAATAGGTGTGGATTGTGGGTTTTGGAGAACATCAGGTAGGTTTAGGGTGGTTTTGGGGTGGATCTATTGTTTTGGCGTATTTTCTTCCAGTTTTGGGGGTGATGCCGTTCTTGTTTGGGGTGTTTTTGACGTTTTTTGGGGTCTCTGTTGGGTTTTGTTGGGTTCTCGTTGGTCATCATAGTGGAAAAGTGTAAATTGTTGGTTTTGGAGAACATCAGGTAGGTTTAGGGTGGTTTTGGGGTGGATCTATGGTTTTGGGGGATTTTCTTCCAGTTTTGGGGGTGATGCCATTTTTGTTTGAGGTGTTTTTTTTTTATGTTTTTGGGGTCTCTGTTTGGTTTTGTTGGGTTCTCGTTGGTCATCATGGTGGAAAAGTGTAAATTGTGGGTTTTGGAGAACATCAGGTAGGTTTAGGGTGGTTTTGGGGTGGATATATGGTACTCAGTTTTTTTTTGTTTTTTTTTTTTTTTCGGGGGGGGGGGATGATCCTGGACTTTTTGTGTTGTTTTTACGTGTTTTGGGGTCTCCGTTGTGTTTCATTTGGTTTTCCATGGTCATCGTGTTGTAAAAGGGTAAATTGTGGGTTTTGGAGAACTTCAGGTAGGTTTAGGGGGACTTTTCGCGTGGATTCATGGTATTTGGGGTTTTCTTCTATTTTGGAGAGTGATCCTCTCCTTTCTTCGGGTGATTTTGAAGTGTTTTGGGGTTTCCGTTGCGTTTCGTTGAGTTCCTAATGCGTTTTATGGTGGTTGGGAGTGTGCTTTGGGCTTAGGAGAACATCAGGTAGGTTTAGGGTGTCCTTGGGGTGGATCTATGGTATTTGGGGTTTTCTTCCAGTTTTGGGGATGATGCCGTTCTTGTTTGGGGTGTTTTTGACGTGTTTTGGGGTCTCCGTTGGGTTTTGTTGGGTTCTCGTTGGTCATCATGTTGGAAAAGGGTAAATTGTGGTTTTTGGAGAACATCAGGTAGGTTTAGGGTGGTTTTGGGGTGGATCTATGGTTTTGGTGTATTTTCTTCCAGTTTTGGGGGTGATGCCGATATTTTTTGGGGTGTTTTTGACGTTTTTTGGGGTCTCTGTTGGGTTTGGTTGGGTTCTCGTTGGTCATCGTGTTGGAAAAGGGTAAATTGTGGGTTTTGGAGAACATCAGGTAGGTTTAGGGTGTCTTTGGGTTGGATCTATGGTATTTGGGGTTTTCTTCTATTTTTTGGCGTGATCCTGTTCTTTTTTGTGTTGTTTTTGACGTGTTTTGGGGTCTCCGTTGGGTTTTGTTGTGTTCTCGTTGGTCATTATGGTGGAAAAAAATAAATTGTGGGTTTTGGAGAACATCAGGTAGGTTTAGGGTGGTTTTGGGGTGGATCTATGGTTTTGGTGTATTTTCTTCCAGTTTTGGGGGTGATGCCGATATTTTTTGGGGTGTTTTTGACGTGTTTTGGGGTCTCCATTAGGTTTTGTTGTGTTCTTGTTTGTCATTATGTTAAATAGGAGTGGATTGTGGGTTTTGTAGAACATCAGGTAGGTTTAGGGTGGTTTTGGGGTGGATCTATTGTTTTGGCGTATTTTCTTCCAGTTTTGGGGGTGATGCCGTTCTTGTTTGGGGTGTTTTTGACGTTTTTTGGGGTCTCTGTTGGGTTTTGTTGGGTTCTCGTTGGTCATCGTGTTGGAAAAGAGTAAATTGTGGGTTTTGGAGAACATCAGGTAGGTTTAGGGTGGTTTTGGGGTGGATCTATGGTTTTGGGGGATTTTCTTCCAGTTTTGGGGGTGATGCCATTTTTGTTTTGGGGTGTTTTTTTTTTTATGTTTTTGGGGTCTCTGTTGGGTTTTGTTGTGTTCTCGTTGGTCATTATGGTGGAAAAGGATAAATTGTGGGTTTTGGAGAACATCAGGTAGGTTTAGGGTGGTTTTGGGTTGGATCTATGGTTTTGGGGGATTTTCTTCCAGTTTTGGGGGTGATGCCGATATTTTTTGGGGTGATTATGACGTTTTTTGGGGTCTCTGTTGGGTTTTGTTGGGTTCTCGTTGGTCATCGTGTTGGAAAAGAGTAAATTGTGGGTTTTGGAGAACATCAGGTAGGTTTAGGGTGGTTTTGGGGTGGATCTATGGTTTTGGGGGATTTTCTTCCAGTTTTGGGGTTGATGCCATTTTTGTTTGGGGTGGTTTTTTTTTGTTTTTGGGGTCTCTGTTTGGTTTTGTTGGGTTCTCGTTGGTCATCATGGTGGAAAAGTGTAAATTGTGGGTTTTGTAGAACATCAGGTAGCTTTAGGGTGGTTGTGGGGTGGATATATGGTACTCAGTTTTTTTTTGTTTTTTTTGTTTTTTTTGGGGGGGGGGGATGATCCTGGACTTTTTGTGTTGTTTTTGACGTGTTTTGGGGTCTCCGTTGTGTTTCATTTGGTTTTCCATGGTCATCGTGTTGTAAAAGGGTAAATTGTGGGTTTTGGAGAACTTCAGGTAGGTTTAGGGGGACTTTTCGCGTGGATTCATGGTATTTGGGGTTTTCTTCTATTTTGGAGAGTGATCCTCTCCTTTCTTCGTGTGATTTTGAAGTGTTTTGGGGTTTCCGTTGCGTTTCGTTGAGTTCCTAATGCGTTTTATGGTGGTTGGGAGTGTGCTTTGGGATTAGGAGAACATCAGGTAGGTTTAGGGTGTCCTTGGGGTGGATCTATGGTATTTGGGGTTTTCTTCCAGTTTTGGGGGTGATGCCGTTCTTGTTTGGGGTGTTTTTGACGTGTTTTGGGGTCTCCGTTGGGTTTTGTTGGGTTCTCGTTGGTCATCGTGTTGGAAAAGGGTAAATTGTTGGTTTTGGAGAACATCAGGTAGGTTTAGGGTGGTTTTGGGGTGGATCTATGGTTTTGGTGTATTTTCTTCCAGTTTTGGGGGTGATGCCGATATTTTTTGGGGTGTTTTTGACGTTTTTTGGGGTCTCTGTTGGGTTTGGTTGGGTTCTCGTTGGTCATCGTGTTGGAAAAGGGTAAATTGTGGGTTTTGGAGAACATCAGGTAGGTTTAGGGTGTCTTTGGGTTGGATCTATGGTATTTGGGGTTTTCTTCTATTTTTTGGCGTGATCCTGTTCTTTTTTGTGTTGTTTTGGACGTGTTTTGGGGTCTCCGTTGGGTTTTGTTGTGTTCTCGTTGGTCATTATGGTGGAAAAAAATAAATTGTTGGTTTTGGAGAAGATCAGGTAGGTTTAGGGTGGTTTTGGGGTGGATCTATGGTTTTGGGGGATTTTCTTCCAGTTTTGGGGGTGATGCCGATATTTTTTGGGGTGTTTTTGACGTGTTTTGGGGTCTCCATTAGGTTTTGTTGTGTTCTTGTTTGTCATTATGTTAAATAGGTGTGGATTGTGGGTTTTGGAGAACATCAGGTAGGTTTAGGGTGGTTTTGGGGTGGATCTATTGTTTTGGCGTATTTTCTTCCAGTTTTGGGGGTGATGCCGTTCTTGTTTGGGGTGTTTTTGACGTTTTTTGGGGTCTCTGTTGGGTTTTGTTGGGTTCTCGTTGGTCATCATAGTGGAAAAGTGTAAATTGTTGGTTTTGGAGAACATCAGGTAGGTTTAGGGTGGTTTTGGGGTGGATCTATGGTTTTGGGGGATTTTCTTCCAGTTTTGGGGGTGATGCCATTTTTGTTTGAGGTGTTTTTTTTTTTATGTTTTTGGGGTCTCTGTTTGGTTTTGTTGGGTTCTCGTTGGTCATCATGGTGGAAAAGTGTAAATTGTGGGTTTTGGAGAACATCAGGTAGGTTTAGGGTGGTTTTGGGGTGGATATATGGTACTCAGTTTTTTTTTTTTTTTTTTTTTTTTGGGGGGGGGGGATGATCCTGGACTTTTTGTGTTGTTTTTACGTGTTTTGGGGTCTCCGTTGTGTTTCATTTGGTTTTCCATGGTCATCGTGTTGTAAAAGGGTAAATTGTGGGTTTTGGAGAACTTCAGGTAGGTTTAGGGGGACTTTTCGCGTGGATTCATGGTATTTGGGGTTTCCTTCTATTTTGGAGAGTGATCCTCTCCTTTCTTCGTGTGATTTTGAAGTGTTTTGGGGTTTCCGTTGCGTTTCGTTGAGTTCCTAATGCGTTTTATGGTGGTTGGGAGTGTGCTTTGGGATTAGGAGAACATCAGGTAGGTTTAGGGTGTCCTTGGGGTGGATCTATGGTATTTGGGGTTTTCTTCCAGTTTTGGGGGTGATGCCGTTCTTGTTTGGGGTGTTTTTGACGTGTTTTGGGGTCTCCGTTGGGTTTTGTTGGGTTCTCGTTGGTCATCATGTTGGAAAAGGGTAAATTGTGGTTTTTGGAGAACATCAGGTAGGTTTAGGGTGGTTTTGGGGTGGATCTATGGTTTTGGTGTATTTTCTTCCAGTTTTGGGGGTGATGCCGATATTTTTTGGGGTGTTTTTGACGTTTTTTGGGGTCTCTGTTGGGTTTTGTTGGGTTCTCGTTGGTCATCGTGTTGGAAAAGAGTAAATTGTGGGTTTTGGAGAACATCAGGTAGGTTTAGGGTGGTTTTGGGGTGGATCTATGGTTTTGGGGGATTTTCTTCCAGTTTTGGGGTTGATGCCATTTTTGTTTGGGGTGGTTTTTTTTTGTTTTTGGGGTCTCTGTTTGGTTTTGTTGGGTTCTCGTTGGTCATCATGTTGGAAAAGGGTAAATTGTGGGTTTTGGAGAACATCAGGTAGGTTTAGGGTGCTTTTGGGGTGGATCTATGGTTTTGGTGTATTTTCTTCCAGTTTTGGGGGTGATGCCGTTCTTGTTTGGGGTGTTTTTGACGTTTTTTGGGGTCTCTGTTGGGTTTTGTTGGGTTCTCGTTGGTCATCGTGTTGGAAAAGGGTAAATTGTGGGTTTTGGAGAACATCAGGTAGGTTTAGGGTGTCTTTGGGGTGGATCTATGGTATTTGGGGTTTTCTTCTGTTTTTTTTGGCGTGTTCCTGTTCTTTTTTGTGTTGTTTTTGACGTGTTTTGGGGTCTCCATTAGGTTTTGTTGTGTTCTTGTTTGTCATTATGTTAAATAGGAGTGGATTGTGGGTTTTGTAGAACATCAGGTAGGTTTAGGGTGGTTTTGGGGTGGATCTATGGTTTTGGTGTATTTTCTTCCAGTTTTGGGGGTGATGCCATTTTTGTTTGGGGTGTTTTTTTTTTTTTATGTTTTTGGGGTCTCTGTTGGGTTTTGTTGGGTTCTCGTTGGTCATCATGGTGGAAAAGTGTAAATTGTGGGTTTTGGAGAACATCAGGTAGGTTTAGGGTGGTTTTGGGGTGGATATATGGTACTCAGTTTTTTTTTGTTTTTTTTTTTTTTTGGGGGGGGGGGATGATCCTGGACTTTTTGTGTTGTTTTTGACGTGTTTTGGGGTCTCCGTTGTGTTTCATTTGGTTTTCCATGGTCATCGTGTTGTAAAAGGGTAAATTGTGGGTTTTGGAGAACTTCAGGTAGGTTTAGGGGGACTTTTTGCGTGGATTCATGGTATTTGGGGTTTTCTTCTATTTTGGAGAGTGATCCTCTCCTTTCTTCGTGTGATTTTGAAGTGTTTTGGGGTTTCCGTTGCGTTTCGTTGAGTTCCTAATGCGTTTTATGGTGGTTGGGAGTGTGCTTTGGGCTTAGGAGAACATCAGGTAGGTTTAGGGTGTCCTTGGGGTGGATCTATGGTATTTGGGGTTTTCTTCCAGTTTTGGGGGTGATGCCGTTCTTTTTTGGGGTGTTTTTGACGTGTTTTGGGGTCTCCGTTGGGTTTGGTTTGGTTCTCGTTGGTCATCGTGTTGGAAAAGGGTAAATTGTTGGTTTTGGAGAACATCAGGTAGGTTTAGGGTGGTTTTGGGGTGGATCTATGGTTTTGGTGTATTTTCTTCCAGTTTTGGGGGTGATGCCGATATTTTTTGGGGTGTTTTTGACGTTTTTTGGGGTCTCTGTTGGGTTTGGTTGGGTTCTCGTTGGTCATCGTGTTGGAAAAGGGTAAATTGTGGGTTTTGGAGAACATCAGGTAGGTTTAGGGTGTCTTTGGGTTGGATCTATGGTATTTGGGGTTTTCTTCTATTTTTTGGCGTGATCCTGTTCTTTTTTGTGTTGTTTTGGACGTGTTTTGTGGTCTCCGTTGGGTTTTGTTGTGTTCTCGTTGGTCATTATGGTGGAAAAAAATAAATTGTTGGTTTTGGAGAAGATCAGGTAGGTTTAGGGTGGTTTTGGGGTGGATCTATGGTTTTGGGGGATTTTCTTCCAGTTTTGGGGGTGATGCCGATATTTTTTGGGGTGTTTTTGACGTGTTTTGGGGTCTCCATTAGGTTTTGTTGTGTTCTTGTTTGTCATTATGTTAAATAGGTGTGGATTGTGGGTTTTGGAGAACATCAGGTAGGTTTAGGGTGGTTTTGGGGTGGATCTATTGTTTTGGCGTATTTTCTTCCAGTTTTGGGGGTGATGCCGTTCTTGTTTGGGGTGTTTTTGACGTTTTTTGGGGTCTCTGTTGGGTTTTGTTGGGTTCTCGTTGGTCATCATAGTGGAAAAGTGTAAATTGTTGGTTTTGGAGAACATCAGGTAGGTTTAGGGTGGTTTTGGGGTGGATATATGGTACTCAGTTTTTTTTTTTTTTTTTTTTTTTTCGGGGGGGGGGGATGATCCTGTACTTTTTGTGTTGTTTTTACGTGTTTTGGGGTCTCCGTTGTGTTTCATTTGGTTTTCCATGGTCATCGTGTTGTAAAAGGGTAAATTGTGGGTTTTGGAGAACTTCAGGTAGGTTTAGGGGGACTTTTCGCGTGGATTCATGGTATTTGGGCTTTTCTTCTATTTTGGAGAGTGATCCTCTCCTTTCTTCGTGTGATTTTGAAGTGTTTTGGGGTTTCCGTTGCGTTTCGTTGAGTTCCTAATGCGTTTTATGGTGGTTGGGAGTGTGCTTTGGGCTTAGGAGAACATCAGGTAGGTTTAGGGTGTCCTTGGGGTGGATCTATGGTATTTGGGGTTTTCTTCCAGTTTTGGGGGTGATGCCGTTCTTGTTTGGGGTGTTTTTGACGTGTTTTGGGGTCTCCGTTGGGTTTTGTTGGGTTCTCGTTGGTCATCATGTTGGAAAAGGGTAAATTGTGGTTTTTGGAGAACATCAGGTAGGTTTAGGGTGGTTTTGGGGTGGATCTATGGTTTTGGTGTATTTTCTTCCAGTTTTGGGGGTGATGCCGATATTTTTTGGGGTGTTTTTGACGTTTTTTGGGGTCTCTGTTGGGTTTGGTTGGGTTCTCGTTGGTCATCGTGTTGGAAAAGTGTAAATTGTGGGTTTTGGAGAACATCAGGTAGGTTTAGGGTGTCTTTGGGTTGGATCTATGGTATTTGGGGTTTTCTTCTATTTTTTGGCGTGATCCTGTTCTTTTTTGTGTTGTTTTTGACGTGTTTTGGGGTCTCCGTTGGGTTTTGTTGTGTTCTCGTTGGTCATTATGGTGGAAAAAAATAAATTGTGGGTTTTGGAGAACATCAGGTAGGTTTAGGGTGGTTTTGGGGTGGATCTATGGTTTTGGTGTATTTTCTTCCAGTTTTGGGGGTGATGCCGATATTTTTTGGGGTGTTTTTGACGTGTTTTGGGGTCTCCATTAGGTTTTGTTGTGTTCTTGTTTGTCATTATGTTAAATAGGAGTGGATTGTGGGTTTTGTAGAACATCAGGTAGGTTTAGGGTGGTTTTGGGTTGGATCTATTGTTTTGGCGTATTTTCTTCCAGTTTTGGGGGTGATGCCGTTCTTGTTTGGGGTGTTTTTGACGTTTTTTGGGGTCTCTGTTGGGTTTTGTTGGGTTCTCGTTGGTCATCGTGTTGGAAAAGAGTAAATTGTGGGTTTTGGAGAACATCAGGTAGGTTTAGGGTGGTTTTGGGGTGGATCTATGGTTTTGGGGGATTTTCTTCCAGTTTTGGGGGTGATGCCATTTTTGTTTTGGGGTGGTTTTTTTTTTATGTTTTTGGGGTCTCTGTTGGGTTTTGTTGTGTTCTCGTTGGTCATTATGGTGGAAAAGGATAAATTGTGGGTTTTGGAGAACATCAGGTAGGTTTAGGGTGGTTTTGGGTTGGATCTATGGTTTTGGGGGATTTTCTTCCAGTTTTGGGGGTGATGCCGATATTTTTTGGGGTGTTTATGACGTTTTTTGGGGTCTCTGTTGGGTTTTGTTGGGTTCTCGTTAGTCATCGTGTTGGAAAAGAGTAAATTGTGGGTTTTGGAGAACATCAGGTAGGTTTAGGGTGGTTTTGGGGTGGATCTATGGTTTTGGGGGATTTTCTTCCAGTTTTGGGGGTGATGCCGTTCCTGTTTGGGGTGTTTTTGACGTTTTTTGGGGTCTCTGTTGGGTTTTGTTGGGTTCTCGTTGGTCATCATAGTGGAAAAGTGTAAATTGTGTGTTTTGGAGAACATCAGGTAGGTTTAGGGTGGTTTTGGGGTGGATCTATGGTTTTGGGGGATTTTCTTCCAGTTTTGGGGGTGATGCCATTCTTGTTTGGGGTGTGTTTTAATGTTTTTAGCGTCTCTGTTTGGTTTTGTTGGGTTCTCGTTGGTCATCATGGTGGAAAAGTGTAAATTGTGGGTTTTGGAGAACATCAGGTACGTTTAGGGTGGTTTTGGGGTGGATATATGGTACTCAGTTTTTTTTTTTTTTTTTTGGGGGGGGGGGGGGGATGATCCTGGACTTTTTGTGTTGTTTTTGACGTGTTTTGGGGTCTCCGTTGTGTTTCATTTGGTTTTCCATGGTCATCGTGTTGTAAAAGGGTAAATTGTGGGTTTTGGAGAACTTCAGGTAGGTTTAGGGGGACTTTTCGCGTGGATTCATGGTATTTGGGGTTTTCTTCTATTTTGGAGAGTGATCCTCTCCTTTCTTCGGGTGATTTTGAAGTGTTTTGGGGTTTCCGTTGCGTTTCGTTGAGTTCCTAATGCGTTTTATGGTGGTTGGGAGTGTGCTTTGGGCTTAGGAGAACATCAGGTAGGTTTAGGGTGTCCTTGGGGTGGATCTATGGTATTTGGGGTTTTCTTCCAGTTTTGGGGGTGATGCCGTTCTTTTTTGGGGTGTTTTTGACGTGTTTTGGGGTCTCCGTTGGGTTCTGTTGGGTTCTCGTTGGTCATCATGTTGGAAAAGGGTAAATTGTGGGTTTTGGAGAAGATCAGGTAGGTTTAGGGTGGTTTTGGGGTGGATCTATGGTTTTGGTGTATTTTCTTCCAGTTTTGGGGGTGATGCCGATATTTTTTGGGGTGTTTTTGACGTTTTTTGGGGTCTTTGTTGGGTTTTGTTGGGTTCTCGTTGGTCATCGTGTTTGAAAAGGGTAAATTGTGGGTTTTGGAGAACATCAGGTAGGTTTAGGGTGTCTTTGGGTTGGATCTATGGTATTTGGGGTTTTCTTCTGTTTTTTGGCGTGATCCTGTTCTTTTTTGGGGTGTTTTGGACGTGTTTTGGGGTCTCCGTTGGGTTTTGTTGTGTTCTCGTTGGTCATTATTTTGGAAAAAAATAAATTGTGGGTTTTGGAGAACATCAGGTAGGTTTAGGGTGGTTTTGGGGTGGATCTATGGTTTTGGTGTATTTTCTTCCAGTTTTGGGGGTGATGCCGATATTTTTTGGGGTGTTTTTGACGTGTTTTGGGGTCTCCATTAGGTTTTGTTGTGTTCTTGTTGGTCATTATGTTAAATAGGTGTGGATTGTGGGTTTTGGAGAACATCAGGTAGGTTTAGGGTGGTTTTGGGGTGGATATATTGTACTCAGTTTTTTTTTTTTTTTTTTTTCTGTGGGGGGGGGGATGATCCTGGACTGTTTGTGTTGTTTTTGACGTGTTTTGGGGTCTCCGTTGTGTTTCATTTGGTTTTCCATGGTCATCGTGTTGTAAAAGGGTAAATTGTGGGTTTTGGAGAACTTCAGGTAGGTTTAGGGGGACTTTTCGCGTGGATTCATGGTATTTGGGGTTTTCTTCTATTTTGGAGAGTGATCCTCTCCTTTCTTCGTGTGATTTTGAAGTGTTTTGGGGTTTCCGTTGCGTTTCGTTGAGTTCCTAATGCGTTTTATGGTGGTTGGGAGTGTGCTTTGGGCTTAGGAGAACATCAGGTAGGTTTAGGGTGTCCTTGGGGTGGATCTATGGTATTTGGGGTTTTCTTCCAGTTTTGGGGGTGATGCCGTTCTTTTTTGGGGTGTTTTTGACGTGTTTTGGGGTCTCCGTTGGGTTCTGTTGGGTTCTCGTTGGTCATCATGTTGGAAAAGTGTAAATTGTGGGTTTTGGAGAACATCAGGTAGGTTTAGGGTGGTTTTGGGGTGGATCTATGGTTTTGGTGTATTTTCTTCCAGTTTTGGGGGTGATGCCGATATTTTTTGGGGTGTTTTTGACGTGTTTTGGGGTCTCCGTTGGGTTCTGTTGGGTTCTCGTTGGTCATCGTGTTGGAAAAGGGTAAATTGTGGGTTTTGGAGAACATCAGGTAGGTTTAGGGTGTCTTTGGGTTGGATCTATGGTATTTGGGGTTTTCTTCTATTTTTTGGCGTGATCCTGTTCTTGTTTGGGGTGTTTTGGACGTGTTTTGGGGTCTCCGTTGGGTTTTGTTGTGTTCTCGTTGGTCATTATTTTGGAAAAAAATAAATTGTGGGTTTTGGAGAACGTCAGGTAGGTTTAGGGTGGTTTTGGGGTGGATCTATGGTTTTGGTGTATTTTCTTCCAGTTTTGGGGGTGATGCCGATATTTTTTGGGGTGTTTTTGACGTGTTTTGGGGTCTCCATTAGGTTTTGTTGTGTTCTTGTTGGTCATTATGTTAAATAGGTGTGGATTGTGGGTTTTGGAGAACATCAGGTAGGTTTAGGGTGGTTTTGGGGTGGATCTATGGTTTTGGCGTATTTTCTTCCAGTTTTGGGGGTGATGCCGTTCTTGTTTGGGGTGTTTTTGACGTTTTTTGGGGTCTCTGTTGGGTTTTGTTGGGTTCTCGTTGGTCATCATAGTGGAAAAGTGTAAATTGTGGGTTTTGGAGAACATCAGGTAGGTTTAGGGTGGTTTTGGGGTGGATCTGTGGTTTTGGGGGATTTTCTTCCAGTTTTGGGGGTGATGCCATTCTTGTTTGGGGTGTGTTTTAATGTTTTTAGCGTCTCTGTTTGGTTTTGTTGGGTTCTCGTTGGTCATCATGGTGGAAAAGTGTAAATTGTGGGTTTTGGAGAACATCAGGTAGGTTTAGGGTGGTTTTGGGGTGGATATATGGTACTCAGTTTTTTTTTTTTTTTTTTGGGGGGGGGGGGATGATCCTGGACTTTTTGTGTTGTTTTTGAAGTGTTTTGGGGTCTCCGTTGTGTTTCATTTGGTTTTCCATGGTCATCGTGTTGTAAAAGGGTAAATTGTGGGTTTTGGAGAACTTCAGGTAGGTTTAGGGGGACTTTTCGCGTGGATTCATGGTATTTGGTGTTTTCTTCTATTTTGGAGAGTGATCCTCTCCTTTCTTCGTGTGATTTTGAAGTGTTTTGGGGTTTCCGTTGCGTTTCGTTGAGTTCCTAATGCGTTTTATGGTGGTTGGGAGTGTGCTTTGGGATGAGGAGAACATCAGGTAGGTTTAGGGTGTCCTTGGGGTGGATCTATGGTATTTGGGGTTTTCTTCCAGTTTTGGGGGTGATGCCGTTCTTTTTTGGGGTGTTTTTGACGTGTTTTGGGGTCTCCGTTGGGTTCTGTTGGGTTCTCGTTGGTCATCATGTTGGAAAAGTGTAAATTGTGGGTTTTGGAGAACATCAGGTAGGTTTAGGGTGGTTTTGGGGTGGATCTATGGTTTTGGTGTATTTTCTTCCAGTTTTGGGGGTGATGCCGATATTTTTTGGGGTGTTTTTGACGTGTTTTGGGGTCTCCGTTGGGTTCTGTTGGGTTCTCGTTGGTCATCGTGTAGGAAAAGGGTAAATTGTGGGTTTTGGAGAACATCAGGTAGGTTTAGGGTGTCTTTGGGTTGGATCTATGGTATTTGGGGTTTTCTTCTATTTTTTGGCGTGATCCTGTTCTTGTTTGGGGTGTTTTGGACGTGTTTTGGGGTCTCCGTTGGGTTTTGTTGTGTTCTCGTTGGTCATTATTTTGGAAAAAAATAAATTGTGGGTTTTGGAGAACGTCAGGTAGGTTTAGGGTGGTTTTGGGGTGGATCTATGGTTTTGGTGTATTTTCTTCCAGTTTTGGGGGTGATGCCGATATTTTTTGGGGTGTTTTTGACGTGTTTTGGGGTCTCCATTAGGTTTTGTTGTGTTCTTGTTGGTCATTATGTTAAATAGGTGTGGATTGTGGGTTTTGGAGAACATCAGGTAGGTTTAGGGTGGTTTTGGGGTGGATCTATGGTTTTGGCGTATTTTCTTCCAGTTTTGGGGGTGATGCCGTTCTTGTTTGGGGTGTTTTTGACGTTTTTTGGGGTCTCTGTTGGGTTTTGTTGGGTTCTCGTTGGTCATCATAGTGGAAAAGTGTAAATTGTGGGTTTTGGAGAACATCAGGTAGGTTTAGGGTGGTTTTGGGGTGGATCTATGGTTTTGGGGGATTTTCTTCCAGTTTTGGGGGTGATGCCATTCTTGTTTGGGGTGTGTTTTAATGTTTTTAGCGTCTCTGTTTGGTTTTGTTGGGTTCTCGTTGGTCATCATGGTGGAAAAGTGTAAATTGTGGGTTTTGGAGAACATCAGGTAGGTTTAGGGTGGTTTTGGGGTGGATATATGGTACTCAGTTTTTTTTTTTTTTTTTTTGGGGGGGGGGGGATGATCCTGGACTTTTTGTGTTGTTTTTGAAGTGTTTTGGGGTCTCCGTTGTGTTTCATTTGGTTTTCCATGGTCATCGTGTTGTAAAAGGGTAAATTGTGGGTTTTGGAGAACTTCAGGTAGGTTTAGGGGGACTTTTCGTGTGGATTCATGGTATTTGGGGTTTTCTTCTATTTTGGAGAGTGATCCTCTCCTTTCTTCGTGTGATTTTGAAGTGTTTTGGGGTTTCCGTTGCGTTTCGTTGAGTTCCTAATGCGTTTTATGGTGGTTGGGAGTGTGCTTTGGGCTTAGGAGAACATCAGGTAGGTTTAGGGTGTCCTTGGGGTGGATCTATGGTATTTGGGGTTTTCTTCCAGTTTTGGGGGTGATGCCGTTCTTTTTTGGGGTGTTTTTGACGTGTTTTGGGGTCTCCGTTGGGTTCTGTTGGGTTCTCGTTGGTCATCATGTTGGAAAAGGGTAAATTGTGGGTTTTGGAGAAGATCAGGTAGGTTTAGGGTGGTTTTGGGGTGGATCTATGGTTTTGGTGTATTTTCTTCCAGTTTTGGGGGTGATGCCGATATTTTTTGGGGTGTTTTTGACGTTTTTTGGGGTCTCCGTTGGGTTCTGTTGGGTTCTCGTTGGTCATCGTGTTGGAAAAGGGTAAATTGTGGGTTTTGGAGAACATCAGGTAGGTTTAGGGTGTCTTTGGGTTGGATCTATGGTATTTGGGGTTTTCTTCTGTTTTTTTGGCGTGATCCTGTTCTTTTTTGGGGTGTTTTGGACGTGTTTTTGGGGTCTCCGTTGGGTTTTGTTGGGTTCTCGTTGGTCATCGTGTTGGAAAAGGGTAAATTGTGGGTTTTGGAGAACATCAGGTAGGTTTAGGGTGTCTTTGGGTTGGATCTATGGTATTTGGGGTTTTCTTCTATTTTTTGGCGTGATCCTACTCTTTTTTGGGGTGTTTTGGACGTGTTTTGGGGTCTCCGTTGGTTTTTGTTGTGTTCTTGTTGGTCATTATGTTAAATAGGTGTGGATTGTGGGTTTTGGAGAACATCAGGTAGGTTTAGGGTGGTTTTGGGGTGGATCTATTGTTTTGGCGTATTTTCTTCCAGTTTTGGGGTGATGCCGTTCTTGTTTGGGGTGTTTTTGACGTTTTTTGGGGTCTCTGTTGGGTTTTGTTGGGTTCTCGTTGGTCATCATAGTGGAAAAGTGTAAATTGTTGGTTTTGGAGAACATCAGGTAGGTTTAGGGTGGTTTTGGGGTGGATATATGGTACTCAGTTTTTTTTTTTTTTTTTTGGGGGGGGGGGATGATCCTGGACTTTTTGTGTTGTTTTTGACGTGTTTTGGGGTCTCCGTTGTGTTTCATTTGGTTTTCCATGGTCATCGTGTTGTAAAAGGGTAAATTGTGGGTTTTGGAGAACTTCAGGTAGGTTTAGGGGGACGTTCGCGTGGATTCATGGTATTTGGGGTTTTCTTCTATTTTGGAGAGTGATCCTCTCCTTTCTTCGTGTGATTTTGAAGTGTTTTGGGGTTTCCGTTGCGTTTCGTTGAGTTCCTAATGCGTTTTATGGTGGTTGGGAGTGTGCTTTGGGCTTAGGAGAACATCAGGTAGGTTTAGGGTGTCCTTGGGGTGGATCTATGGTATTTGGGGTTTTCTTCCAGTTTTGGGGGTGATGCCGTTCTTTTTTGGGGTGTTTTTGACGTGTTTTGGGGTCTCCGTTGGGTTCTGTTGGGTTCTCGTTGGTCATCATGTTGGAAAAGGGTAAATTGTGGGTTTTGGAGAAGATCAGGTAGGTTTAGGGTGGTTTTGGGGTGGATCTATGGTTTTGGTGTATTTTCTTCCAGTTTTGGGGGTGATGCCGATATTTTTTGGGTGTTTTTGACGTTTTTTGGGGTCTTTGTTGGGTTTTGTTGGGTTCTCGTTGGTCATCGTGTTGGAAAAGGGTAAATTGTGGGTTTTGGAGAACATCAGGTAGGTTTAGGGTGTCTTTGGGTTGGATCTATGGTATTTGGGGTTTTCTTCTGTTTTTTGGCGTGATCCTGTTCTTTTTTGGGGTGTTTTGGACGTGTTTTGGGGTCTCCGTTGGGTTTTGTTGTGTTCTCGTTGGTCATTATTTTGGAAAAAAATAAATTGTGGGTTTTGGAGAACATCAGGTAGGTTTAGGGTGGTTTTGGGGTGGATCTATGGTTTTGGTGTATTTTCTTCCAGTTTTGGGGGTGATGCCGATATTTTTTGGGGTGTTTTTGACGTGTTTTGGGGTCTCCATTAGGTTTTGTTGTGTTCTTGTTGGTCATTATGTTAAATAGGTGTGGATTGTGGGTTTTGGAGAACATCAGGTAGGTTTAGGGTGGTTTTGGGGTGGATATATTGTACTCAGTTTTTTTTTTTTTTTTTTTTTCTGTGGGGGGGGGATGATCCTGGACTGTTTGTGTTGTTTTTGACGTGTTTTGGGGTCTCCGTTGTGTTTCATTTGGTTTTCCATGGTCATCGTGTTGTAAAAGGGTAAATTGTGGGTTTTGGAGAACTTCAGGTAGGTTTAGGGGGACTTTTCGCGTGGATTCATGGTATTTGGGCTTTTCTTCTATTTTGGAGAGTGATCCTCTCCTTTCTTCGTGTGATTTTGAAGTGTTTTGGGGTTTCCGTTGCGTTTCGTTGAGTTCCTAATGCGTTTTATGGTGGTTGGGAGTGTGCTTTGGGATTAGGAGAACATCAGGTAGGTTTAGGGTGTCCTTGGGGTGGATCTATGGTATTTGGGGTTTTCTTCCAGTTTTGGGGTGATGCCGTTCTTTTTGGGGTGTTTTTGACGTGTTTTGGGGTCTCCGTTGGGTTCTGTTGGGTTCTCGTTGGTCATCATGTTGGAAAAGGGTAAATTGTGGGTTTTGGAGAAGATCAGGTAGGTTTAGGGTGGTTTTGGGGTGGATCTATGGTTTTGGTGTATTTTCTTCCAGTTTTGGGGGTGATGCCGATATTTTTTGGGGTGTTTTTGACGTGTTTTGGGGTCTCCGTTGGGTTCTGTTGGGTTCTCGTTGGTCATCGTGTTGGAAAAGGGTAAATTGTGGGTTTTGGAGAACATCAGGTAGGTTTAGGGTGTCTTTGGGTTGGATCTATGGTATTTGGGGGTTTTCTTCTATTTTTTGGCGTGATCCTGTTCTTGTTTGGGGTGTTTTTGACGTGTTTTGTGGTCTCCGTTGGGTTTTGTTGTGTTCTCGTTGGTCATTATTTTGGAAAAAAATAAATTGTGGGTTTTGGAGAACGTCAGGTAGGTTTAGGGTTGTTTTGGGGTGGATCTATGGTTTTGGTGTATTTTCTTCCAGTTTTGGGGGTGATGCCGATATTTTTTGGGGTGTTTTTGACGTGTTTTGGGGTCTCCATTAGGTTTTGTTGTGTTCTTGTTGGTCATTATGTTAAATAGGTGTGGATTGTGGGTTTTGGAGAACATCAGGTAGGTTTAGGGTGGTTTTGGGGTGGATCTATGGTTTTGGCGTATTTTCTTCCAGTTTTGGGGGTGATGCCGTTCTTGTTTGGGGTGTTTTTGACGTTTTTTGGGGTCTCTGTTGGGTTTTGTTGGGTTCTCGTTGGTCATCATAGTGGAAAAGGGTAAATTGTGGGTTTTGGAGAACATCAGGTAGGTTTAGGGTGGTTTTGGTGTGGATCTATGGTTTTGGGGGATTTTCTTCCAGTTTTGGGGGTGATGCCATTCTTGTTTGGGGTGTGTTTTAATGTTTTTAGCGTCTCTGTTTGGTTTTGTTGGGTTCTCGTTGGTCATCATGGTGGAAAAGTGTAAATTGTGGGTTTTGGAGAACATCAGGTAGGTTTAGGGTGGTTTTGGGGTGGATATATTGTACTCAGTTTTTTTTTTTTTTTTTTGGGGGGGGGGGGATGATCCTGGACTTTTTGTGTTGTTTTTGACGTGTTTTGGGGTCTCCGTTGTGTTTCATTTGGTTTTCCATGGTCATCGTGTTGTAAAAGGGTAAATTGTGGGTTTTGGAGAACTTCAGGTAGGTTTAGGGGGACTTTTCGCGTGGATTCATGGTATTTGGTGTTTTCTTCTATTTTGGAGAGTGATCCTCTCCTTTCTTCGTGTGATTTTGAAGTGTTTTGGGGTTTCCGTTGCGTTTCGTTGAGTTCCTAATGCGTTTTATGGTGGTTGGGAGTGTGCTTTGGGATTAGGAGAACATCAGGTAGGTTTAGGGTGTCCTTGGGGTGGATCTATGGTATTTGGGGTTTTCTTCCAGTTTTGGGGGTGATGCCGTTCTTTTTTGGGGTGTTTTTGACGTGTTTTGGGGTCTCCGTTGGGTTCTGTTGGGTTCTCGTTGGTCATCATGTTGGAAAAGTGTAAATTGTGGGTTTTGGAGAACATCAGGTAGGTTTAGGGTGGTTTTGGGGTGGATCTATGGTTTTGGTGTATTTTCTTCCAGTTTTGGGGGTGATGCCGATATTTTTTGGGGTGTTTTTGACGTGTTTTGGGGTCTCCGTTGGGTTCTGTTGGGTTCTCGTTGGTCATCGTGTTGGAAAAGGGTAAATTGTGGGTTTTGGAGAACATCAGGTAGGTTTAGGGTGTCTTTGGGTTGGATCTATGGTATTTGGGGTTTTCTTCTATTTTTTGGCGTGATCCTGTTCTTGTTTGGGGTGTTTTGGACGTGTTTTGGGGTCTCCGTTGGGTTTTGTTGTGTTCTCGTTGGTCATTATTTTGGAAAAAAATAAATTGTGGGTTTTGGAGAACGTCAGGTAGGTTTAGGGTGGTTTTGGGGTGGATCTATGGTTTTGGTGTATTTTCTTCCAGTTTTGGGGGTGATGCCGATATTTTTTGGGGTGTTTTTGACGTGTTTTGGGGTCTCCATTAGGTTTTGTTGTGTTCTTGTTGGTCATTATGTTAAATAGGTGTGGATTGTGGGTTTTGGAGAACATCAGGTAGGTTTAGGGTGGTTTTGGGGTGGATCTATGGTTTTGGCGTATTTTCTTCCAGTTTTGGGGGTGATGCCGTTCTTGTTTGGGGTGTTTTTGACGTTTTTTGGGGTCTCTGTTGGGTTTTGTTGGGTTCTCGTTGGTCATCATAGTGGAAAAGTGTAAATTGTGGGTTTTGGAGAACATCAGGTAGGTTTAGGGTGGTTTTGGGGTGGATCTATGGTTTTGGGGGATTTTCTTCCAGTTTTGGGGGTGATGCCATTCTTGTTTGGGGTGTGTTTTAATGTTTTTAGCGTCTCTGTTTGGTTTTGTTGGGTTCTCGTTGGTCATCATGGTGGAAAAGTGTAAATTGTGGGTTTTGGAGAACATCAGGTAGGTTTAGGGTGGTTTTGGGGTGGATATATGGTACTCAGTTTTTTTTTTTTTTTTTTTTGGGGGGGGGGGATGATCCTGGACTTTTTGTGTTGTTTTTGAAGTGTTTTGGGGTCTCCGTTGTGTTTCATTTGGTTTTCCATGGTCATCGTGTTGTAAAAGGGTAAATTGTGGGTTTTGGAGAACTTCAGGTAGGTTTAGGGGGACTTTTCGTGTGGATTCATGGTATTTGGAGTTTTCTTCTATTTTGGAGAGTGATCCTCTCCTTTCTTCGTGTGATTTTGAAGTGTTTTGGGGTTTCCGTTGCGTTTCGTTGAGTTCCTAATGCGTTTTATGGTGGTTGGGAGTGTGCTTTGGGATTAGGAGAACATCAGGTAGGTTTAGGGTGTCCTTGGGGTGGATCTATGGTTTTGGCGTATTTTCTTCCAGTTTTGGGGGTGATGCCGTTCTTTTTTGGGGTGTTTTTGACGTGTTTTGGGGTCTCCATTAGGTTTTGTTGTGTTCTTGTTTGTCATTATGTTAAATAGGAGTGGATTGTGGGTTTTGGAGAACATCAGGTAGGTTTAGGGTGGTTTTGGGGTGGATCTATGGTATTTGGGGTTTTCTTCTGTTTTTTTGGCGTGATCCTGTTTTTTTTGTGTTGTTTTTGACGTTTTTTGGGGTCTCTGTTGGGTTTTGTTGGGTTCTCGTTGGTCATCATGGTGGAAAAGTGTAAATTGTGGGTTTTGGAGAACATCAGGTAGGTTTAGGGTGGTTTTGGGGTGGATCTATGGTTTTGGCGGATTTTCTTCCAGTTTTGGGGGTGATGCCGATATTTTTTGGGGTGTTTTTGACGTTTTTTGGGGTCTCTGTTGGGTTTGGTTGGGTTCTCGTTGGTCATCGTGTTGGAAAAGGGTAAATTGTGGGTTTTGGAGAACATCAGGTAGGTTTAGGGTGTCTTTGGGATTGGATCTATGGTATTTGGGGTTTTCTTCTATTTTTTGGCCTGATCCTGTTCTTGTTTGGGGTGTTTTTGACGTGTTTTGGGGTCTCCGTTGGGTTTTGTTGTGTTCTCGTTGGTCATTATGGTGGAAAAAAATAAATTGTGGGTTTTGGAGAACATCAGGTAGGTTTAGGGTGGTTTTGGGGTGGATCTATGGTTTTGGTGTATTTTCTTCCAGTTTTGGGGGTGATGCCGATATTTTTTGGGGTGTTTTTGACGTGTTTTGGGGTCTCCATTAGGTTTTGTTGTGTTCTTGTTGGTCATTATGTTAAATAGGTGTGGATTGTGGGTTTTGGAGAACATCAGGTAGGTTTAGGGTGGTTTTGGGGTGGATCTATGGTTTTTGCGGATTTTCTTCCAATTTTGGTGGTGATGCCGTTCTTGTTTGGGGTGTTTTTGACGTTTTTTGGGGTCTCTGTTGGGTTTGGTTTGGTTCTCGTTGGTCATCGTGTTGGAAAAGGGTAAATTGTGGGTTTTGGAGAACATCAGGTAGGTTTAGGGTGTCTTTGGGATTGGATCTATGGTATTTGGGGTTTTCTTCTATTTTTTGGCCTGATCCTGTTCTTTTTTGTGTTGTTTTTGACGTGTTTTGGGGTCTCCGTTGGGTTTTGTTGTGTTCTCGTTGGTCATTATGGTGGAAAAAAATAAATTGTGGGTTTTGGAGAACATCAGGTAGGTTTAGGGTGGTTTTGGGGTGGATCTATGGTTTTGGTGTATTTTCTTCCAGTTTTGGGGGTGATGCCGATATTTTTTGGGGTGTTTTTGATGTGTTTTGGGGTCTCCATTAGGTTTTGTTGTGTTCTTGTTGGTCATTATGTTAAATAGGTGTGGATTGTGGGTTTTGGAGAAGATCAGGTAGGTTTAGGGTGGTTTTGGGGTGGATCTATGGTTTTGGCGTATTTTCTTCCAGTTTTGGGGGTGATGCCGTTCTTGTTTGGGGTGTTTTTGACGTTTTTTGGGGTCTCTGTTGGGTTTTGTTGGGTTCTCGTTGGTCATCATAGTGGAAAAGTGTAAATTGTGGGTTTTGGAGAACATCAGGTAGGTTTAGGGTGGTTTTGGGGTGGATCTATGGTTTTGGGGGATTTTCTTCCAGTTTTGGGGGTGATGCCATTCTTGTTTGGGGTGTGTTTTAATGTTTTTTAGCGTCTCTGTTTGGTTTTGTTGGGTTCTCGTTGGTCATCATAGTGGAAAAGTGTAAATTGTGGGTTTTGGAGAACATCAGGTAGGTTTAGGGTGGTTTTGGGGTGGATATATGGTACTCAGGTTTTTTTTTTTTTTTTTGGGGGGGGGGGGGATGATCCTGGACTTTTTGTGTTGTTTTTGACGTGTTTTGGGGTCTCCGTTGTGTTTCATTTGGTTTTCCATGGTCATCGTGTTGTAAAAGGGTAAATTGTGGGTTTTGGAGAACTTCAGGTAGGTTTAGGGGGACTTTTCGCGTGGATTCATGGTATTTGGGGTTTTCTTCTATTTTGGAGAGTGATCCTCTCCTTTCTTCGTGTGATTTTGAAGTGTTTTGGGGTTTCCGTTGCGTTTCGTTGAGTTCCTAATGCGTTTTATGGTGGTTGGGAGTGTGCTTTGGGCTTAGGAGAAAATCAGGTAGGTTTAGGGTGTCCTTGGGGTGGATCTATGGTATTTGGGGTTTTCTTCCAGTTTTGGGGGTGATGCCGTTCTTTTTTGGGGTGTTTTTGACGTGTTTTGGGGTCTCCGTTGGGTTCTGTTGGGTTCTCGTTGGTCATCATGTTGGAAAAGGGTAAATTGTGGGTTTTGGAGAAGATCAGGTAGGTTTAGGGTGGTTTTGGGGTGGATCTATGGTTTTGGTGTATTTTCTTCCAGTTTTGGGGGTGATGCCGATATTTTTTGGGGTGTTTTTGACGTTTTTTGGGGTCTTTGTTGGGTTTTGTTGGGTTCTCGTTGGTCATCGTGTTTGAAAAGGGTAAATTGTGGGTTTTGGAGAACATCAGGTAGGTTTAGGGTGTCTTTGGGTTGGATCTATGGTATTTGGGGTTTTCTTCTGTTTTTTGGCGTGATCCTGTTCTTTTTTGGGGTGTTTTGGACGTGTTTTGGGGTCTCCGTTGGGTTTTGTTGTGTTCTCGTTGGTCATTATTTTGGAAAAAAAAAAATTGTGGGTTTTGGAGAACATCAGGTAGGTTTAGGGTGGTTTTGGGTTGGATCTATGGTTTTGGTGTATTTTCTTCCAGTTTTGGGGGTGATGCCGATATTTTTTGGGGTGTTTTTGACGTGTTTTGGGGTCTCCATTAGGTTTTGTTGTGTTCTTGTTTGTCATTATGTTAAATAGGTGTGGATTGTGGGTTTTGGAGAACATCAGGTAGGTTTAGGGTGGTTTTGGGGTGGATCTATGGTTTTGGCGTATTTTCTTCCAGTTTTGGGGGTGATGCCGTTCTTGTTTGGGGTGTTTTTGACGTTTTTTGGGGTCTCTGTTTGGTTTTGTTGGGTTCTCGTTTGTCATTATGGTGGAAAAGTGTAAATTGTGGGTTTTGGAGAACATCAGGTAGGTTTAGGGTGGTTTTGGGGTGGATATATTGTACTCAGTTTTTTTTTTTTTTTTTTTTTTCTTGGGGGGGGGGGGATGATCCTGGACTGTTTGTGTTGTTTTTGACGTGTTTTGGGGTCTCCGTTGTGTTTCATTTGGTTTTCCATGGTCATCGTGTTGTAAAAGGGTAAATTGTGGGTTTTGGAGAACTTCAGGTAGGTTTAGGGGGACTTTTCGCGTGGATTCATGGTATTTGGTGTTTTCTTCTATTTTGGAGAGTGATCCTCTCCTTTCTTCGTTTGATTTTGAAGTGTTTTGGGGTTTCCGTTGCGTTTCGTTGAGTTCCTAATGCGTTTTATGGTGGTTGGGAGTGTGCTTTGTGATTAGGAGAACATCAGGTAGGTTTAGGGTGTCCTTGGGGTGGATCTATGGTATTTGGGGTTTTCTTCCAGTTTTGGGGGTGATGCCGTTCTTTTTTGGGGTGTTTTTGACGTGTTTTGGGGTCTCCGTTGGGTTCTGTTGGGTTCTCGTTGGTCATCATGTTGGAAAAGGGTAAATTGTGGGTTTTGGAGAACATCAGGTAGGTTTAGGGTGGTTTTGGGGTGGATCTATGGTTTTGGTGTATTTTCTTCCAGTTTTGGGGGTGATGCCGATATTTTTTGGGGTGTTTTTGACGTGTTTTGGGGTCTCCGTTGGGTTCTGTTGGGTTCTCGTTGGTCATCGTGTTGGAAAAGGGTAAATTGTGGGTTTTGGAGAACATCAGGTAGGTTTAGGGTGTCTTTGGGTTGGATCTATGGTATTTGGGGTTTTCTTCTATTTTTTGGCGTGATCCTGTTCTTGTTTGGGGTGTTTTGGACGTGTTTTGGGGTCTCCGTTGGGTTTTGTTGTGTTCTCGTTGGTCATTATTTTGGAAAAAAATAAATTGTGGGTTTTGGAGAACGTCAGGTAGGTTTAGGGTGGTTTTGGGGTGGATCTATGGTTTTGGTGTATTTTCTTCCAGTTTTGGGGGTGATGCCGATATTTTTTGGGGTGTTTTTGACGTGTTTTGGGGTCTCCATTAGGTTTTGTTGTGTTCTTGTTGGTCATTATGTTAAATAGGTGTGGATTGTGGGTTTTGGAGAACATCAGGTAGGTTTAGGGTGGTTTTGGGGTGGATCTATGGTTTTGGCGTATTTTCTTCCAGTTTTGGGGGTGATGCCGTTCTTGTTTGGGGTGTTTTTGACGTTTTTTGGGGTCTCTGTTGGGTTTTGTTGGGTTCTCGTTGGTCATCATAGTGGAAAAGTGTAAATTGTGGGTTTTGGAGAACATCAGGTAGGTTTAGGGTGGTTTTGGGGTGGATCTATGGTTTTGGGGGATTTTCTTCCAGTTTTGGGGGTGATGCCATTCTTGTTTGGGGTGTGTTTTAATGTTTTTAGCGTCTCTGTTTGGTTTTGTTGGGTTCTCGTTGGTCATCATGGTGGAAAAGTGTAAATTGTGGGTTTTGGAGAACATCAGGTAGGTTTAGGGTGGTTTTGGGGTGGATATATGGTACTCAGTTTTTTTTTTTTTTTTTGGGGGGGGGGGATGATCCTGGACTTTTTGTGTTGTTTTTGACGTGTTTTGGGGTCTCCGTTGTGTTTCATTTGGTTTTCCATGGTCATCGTGTTGTAAAAGGGTAAATTGTGGGTTTTGGAGAACTTCAGGTAGGTTTAGGGGGACTTTTCGCGTGGATTCATGGTATTTGGGGTTTTCTTCTATTTTGGAGAGTGATCCTCTCCTTTCTTCGTGTGATTTTGAAGTGTTTTGGGGTTTCCGTTGCGTTTCGTTGAGTTCCTAATGCGTTTTATGGTGGTTGGGAGTGTGCTTTGGGCTTAGGAGAACATCAGGTAGGTTTAGGGTGTCCTTGGGGTGGATCTATGGTATTTGGGGTTTTCTTCCAGTTTTGGGGGTGATGCCGTTCTTTTTTGGGGTGTTTTTGACGTGTTTTGGGGTCTCCGTTGGGTTCTGTTGGGTTCTCGTTGGTCATCATGTTGGAAAAGGGTAAATTGTGGGTTTTGGAGAACATCAGGTAGGTTTAGGGTGGTTTTGGGGTGGATCTATGGTTTTGGTGTATTTTCTTCCAGTTTTGGGGGTGATGCCGATATTTTTTGGGGTGTTTTTGACGTGTTTTGGGGTCTCCGTTGGGTTCTGTTGGGTTCTCGTTGGTCATCGTGTTGGAAAAGGGTAAATTGTGGGTTTTGGAGAACATCAGGTAGGTTTAGGGTGTCTTTGGGTTGGATCTATGGTATTTGGGGTTTTCTTCTATTTTTTGGCGTGATCCTGTTCTTGTTTGGGGTGTTTTGGACGTGTTTTGGGGTCTCCGTTGGGTTTTGTTGTGTTCTCGTTGGTCATTATTTTGGAAAAAAATAAATTGTGGGTTTTGGAGAACGTCAGGTAGGTTTAGGGTGGTTTTGGGGTGGATCTATGGTTTTGGTGTATTTTCTTCCAGTTTTGGGGGTGATGCCGATATTTTTTGGGGTGTTTTTGACGTGTTTTGGGGTCTCCATTAGGTTTTGTTGTGTTCTTGTTTGTCATTATGTTAAATAGGAGTGGATTGTGGGTTTTGGAGAACATCAGGTAGGTTTAGGGTGGTTTTGGGGTGGATCTATGGTATTTGGGGTTTTCTTCTCTTTTTTTGGCGTGATCCTGTTTTTTTTGTGTTGTTTTTGACGTTTTTTGGGGTCTCTGTTGGGTTTTGTTGGGTTCTCGTTGGTCATCATGGTGGAAAAGTGTAAATTGTTGGTTTTGGAGAACATCAGGTAGGTTTAGGGTGGTTTTGGGGTGGATCTATGGTTTTGGCGGATTTTCTTCCAGTTTTGGGGGTGATGCCGATATTTTTTGGGGTGTTTTTGACGTTTTTTGGGGTCTCTGTTGGGTTTGGTTTGGTTCTCGTTGGTCATCGTGTTGGAAAAGGGTAAATTGTGGGTTTTGGAGAACATCAGGTAGGTTTAGGGTGTCTTTGGGATTGGATCTATGGTATTTGGGGTTTTCTTCTATTTTTTGGCCTGATCCTGTTCTTTTTTGTGTTGTTTTTGACGTGTTTTGGGGTCTCCGTTGGGTTTTGTTGTGTTCTCGTTGGTCATTATGGTGGAAAAAAATAAATTGTGGGTTTTGGAGAACATCAGGTAGGTTTAGGGTGGTTTTGGGGTGGATCTATGGTTTTGGTGTATTTTCTTCCAGTTTTGGGGGTGATGCCGATATTTTTTGGGGTGTTTTTGACGTGTTTTGGGGTCTCCATTAGGTTTTGTTGTGTTCTTGTTGGTCATTATGTTAAATAGGTGTGGATTGTGGGTTTTGGAGAACATCAGGTAGGTTTAGGGTGGTTTTGGGGTGGATCTATGGTTTTCGCGGATTTTCTTCCAATTTTGGTGGTGATGCCGTTCTTGTTTGGGGTGTTTTTGACGTTTTTTGGGGTCTCTGTTGGGTTCTGTTGGGTTCTCGTTGGTCATCATAGTGGAAAAGGGTAAATTGTGGGTTTTGGAGAAGATCAGGTAGGTTTAGGGTGTCTTTGGTTTGGATCTATGGTTTTGGCGTATTTTCTTCCAGTTTTGGGGGTGATGCCGATATTTTTTGGGGTGTTTTTGACGTGTTTTGGGGTCTCCATTAGGTTTTGTTGGGTTCTTGTTTGTCATTATGTTAAATAGGAGTGGATTGTGGGTTTTGGAG
Organism: Aythya ferina; assembly: GCF_964211825.1. Classification (NCBI taxonomy): domain Eukaryota; kingdom Metazoa; phylum Chordata; class Aves; order Anseriformes; family Anatidae; genus Aythya; species Aythya ferina. The sequence continues at coordinate 62,776 of NC_140331.1, forward strand.
AACATCAGGTAGGTTTAGGGTGGTTTTGGGGTGGATCTATGGTTTTGGGGGATTTTCTTCCAGTTTTGGGGGTGATGCCATTTTTGTTTGGGGTGTTTTTTTTTTATGTTTTTGGGGTCTCTGTTTGGTTTTGTTGGGTTCTCGTTGGTCATCATGTTGTAAAAGTGTAAATTGTGGGTTTTGGAGAACATCAGGTAGGTTTAGGGTGGTTTTGGGGTGGATATATGGTACTCAGTTTTTTTTTTTTTTTTTTTTTTTTGGGGGGTGGGGGGATGATCCTGGACTGTTTGTGTTGTTTTTGACGTGTTTTGGGGTCTCCGTTGTGTTTCATTTGGTTTTCCATGGTCATCGTGTTGTAAAAGGGTAAATTGTGGGTTTTGGAGAACTTCAGGTAGGTTTAGGGGGACTTTTCGCGTGGATTCATGGTATTTTGGGTTTTCTTCTATTTTGGAGAGTGATCCTCTCCTTTCTTCGTGTGATTTTGAAGTGTTTTGGGGTTTCTGTTGCGTTTCTTTGAGTTCCTAATGCGTTTTATGGTGGTTGGGAGTGTGCTTTGGGATTAGGAGAACATCAGGTAGGTTTAGGGTGGTTTTGGGGTGGATCTATGGTTTTGGCGTATTTTCTTCCAGTTTTGGGGGTGATGCCGTTCTTTTTTGGGGTGTTTTTGACGTGTTTTGGGGTCTCCATTAGGTTTTGTTGGGTTCTCGTTGGTCATCATGTTGGAAAAGGGTAAATTGTGGGTTTTGGAGAACATCAGGTAGGTTTAGGGTGGTTTTGGGGTGGATCTATGGTTTTGGTGTATTTTCTTCCAGTTTTGGGGGTGATGCCGATATTTTTTGGGGTGTTTTTGACGTTTTTTGGGGTCTTTGTTGGGTTTTGTTGGGTTCTCGTTGGTCATCGTGTTGGAAAAGGGTAAATTGTGGGTTTTGGAGAAGATCAGGTAGGTTTAGGGTGTCTTTGGGTTGGATCTATGGTATTTGGGGTTTTCTTCTGTTTTTTTGGCGTGATCCTGTTCTTTTTTGGGGTGTTTTGGACGTGTTTTGGGGTCTCCGTTGGGTTTTGTTGTGTTCTTGTTGGTCATTATGTTAAATAGGAGTGGATTGTGGGTTTTGTAGAACATCAGGTAGGTTTAGGGTGGTTTTGGGGTGGATCTATGGTTTTGGCGTATTTTCTTCCAGTTTTGGGGGTGATGCCGTTCTTGTTTGGGGTGTTTTTGACGTTTTTTGGGGTCTCTGTTGGGTTTTGTTGGGTTCTCGTTGGTCAGCGTGTTGGAAAAGGGTAAATTGTTGGTTTTGGAGAACATCAGGTAGGTTTAGGGTGGTTTTGGGTTGGATCTATGGTATTTGGGGTTTTCTTCTGTTTTTTGGCGTGATCCTGTTCTTTTTTGTGTTGTTTTTGACGTGTTTTGTGGTCTCCGTTGTGTTTCATTGGGTTTTCCATGGTCATCGTGTTGGAAAAGGGTAAATTGTGGGTTTTGGAGAACTTCAGGTAGGTTCAGGGGGACTTTTGTAGTTGGTCTATGGCTTTTGGGGTTTTCTTTCTGTAGTGGGTTTACGTGGCAAGGTTTTGGTAGCAGGGAGCCATAGGGGTGGTTTCTGTGAGAAAGATCTAGAAGCTGCCCCATGTTTCGGACGGGCCCCATTGTTTTCCAGATCCAAGCCAATAAGCGATGTTGTTTTGCGCCTCTGTGAGAGCATATTTAAGACAGGGAAAAAACGCTGCGCCACACAGCAGCCGGGAGAGTCAAGGGAGTGAGAGAACAGCCTTGCACCAAGGTCAGTGTAGAAGGAGGGGGAGAGGTGCTCCAGGCACCGGAGCAGAAGTCCCCTGCGGCCTGTGGTGAGGACCATGGTGAAGCAGGATGTCCCCCTGCAGCCCATGGAGTACCACGGTGGAGCAGGGTTCCACGCTGCAGCCCGTGGAGGAGACCACGGTGGAGCAGGTGGCCCTGCACCGATGGAGGCTGCCGCCTGTGGAAGACCCCTGCCGGAGCAGATTCCGGGCCGGACCTGTAGCCCGTGGAGAGGAGCCCACGCAGGAGCAGGTGACCTGGCAGGAGCTGCTGCCCGTAGGGGAGCCAGGTTGGAGCAGTTTTCTCCTGAGGGATGGACCCCGTGGTACGGACCCATATCTGGAGCAGTTCTGAAAGAGCTGCTGCCTGTGGGAAGCCCACGCCGGATCAGTTCATCAAGGACTGCATCCCGTGGGTGGGACCCCACAGCACAGGGGACGAGAGTGACCGAGAAGGAGCGGCAGAGAAGAAGTGCTGTAGACTGACCATAACCCCCATTCCCCGTTCCCCTGCGCTGCTCGGGGGGAGGAGGTGGAAGAGGGTGGATGGGGGGGGAAGGTGCTTTTGTTTTTTTTTTTCCTTTGTTTTCTCACTTCTCTCGCTTGTTAGTTGTAGGCAATAAATCTTACTATCTCCTTATGCCGAGTCTGTTTTGCCCGTTACAATAATTATTGCGTGATTTTCTCGTCCTTATCTCAATCCTTGAGCCCTTTTCACATATTTTCTCCCCATTCCTCTTTGAGGAGGGGGAGTGAGAGAGCGGCTGTGGTGGAGCTCGGCTGCCCACTCGAGCGGAACCACGACACTTTCATTTTGGGGAATGATCCTGTTCTTGTCTGCGTTGTTTTTGACGTGTTTTGGGGTCTCCGTTGGGTTTTGTTGGCTTTTCCGTGGTCATTGTGTTGGAAAAGGGTAAATTGTGAGTTTTGGAGAACATCAGGTAGGTTTAGGGTGGTTTTGGGGTGGATCTGTGTTTTTGGTGGATTTTCGTCCAGTTTTGGGGGTGATCCCGTTCTTATTTGGGGTGTTTTTGACGTGTTTTGGGGTCTCTGTTGGGTTTTGTTGGGTTCTCGTTGGTCATCATGTTGGAAAAGTGTAAATTGTGGGTTTTGGAGAACATCAGGTAGGTTTAGGGTGGTTTTGGGTGGATCTGTGTTTTTGGGGTATTTTTTTCCAGTTTTGGGGGTGATGCCGATATTTTTTGGGGTGTTTTTGACGTTTTTTGGGGTCTCTGTTGGGTTTTGTTCGGTTCTCGCTGGTCATCATGGTGGAAAAGAGTAAATTGTGGGTTTTGGAGAACATCAGGTACGTTTAGGGTTGTTTTGGGGTGGATCTGTGTTTTTGGTGGATTTTCTTCCAGTTTTGGGGGTGATGCCGATATTTTTTGGGGTGTTTTTGACGTGTTTGGGGGTCTCCGTTGGGTTTCGTTGGGTTTTCCGTAGGCACCATGGTGGAAAAGGATAAATTGTGGGTTTTGGAGAACTTCAGGTAGGTTTAGGGGGACTTTACGCGTGGATTCATGGTATTTGGGTTTTCTTCTTTTTGGGGGAGTGATCCTCTCCTTTCTTCGGGTGATTTTGAAGTGTTTTGGGGTTTCCGTTGCGTTTCGTTGTGTTCCTAATGTGTTTTATGTTGGTTGGGAGTGTGCTTTGGGATTAGGAGAACATCAGGTAGGTTTAGGGTGTCTTTGGGGTGGATCTATGGTATTTGGGGTTTTCTTCTATTTTTTGGCGTGACCCTTTTCTTGTTTGGGGTGTTTGTGACGTGTTTTGGGGTCTCCGTTGGGTTTTGTTGTGTTCTTGTTGGTCATTATGTTAAATAGGTGTGTATTGTGGGTTTTGGAGAACATCAGGTAGGTTTAGGGTGGTTTTGGGGTGGATCTATGGCTTTTGGGATTTTCTTCTTTTTTTTTGGGGTGATCCTGTTTTTTTGGGGGTTGTTTTTGACATATTTTGGGGTCTCCGTTGGGTAGCGTTGTGTTTTCCGTGGTCATCATGGTGGAAAATTGTAAATTGTGGGTTTTGGAGCACATCAGGTAGGTTTAGGGGGACTTTTGGTGTGGATCTATGGCTTTTGGTGTTTTCTTTCGTTTTTGGAGATGATCCTGTTCTTTTTTGGGGTGTTTTTGACGTGTTTTGTGGTCTCCGTTGGGTTTCATTGTGTTTTCCGTGGTCATCATGGTGGAAAATGGTAAATTGTGGGTTTTGGAGCACATCAGGTAGGTTTAGTGTGGTTCTGGTTTGGATCTATGTTTTTTGCGGTTTTTCTATCGTTTTTTTGGTGTTATCCCGTTATTTTTGGGATTGTTTTTGACGTGTTTTGGGTTGTCCGTTGGGTTTCCATGGGTTTTCCATGGTTATCGTTGTGGAAAAGAGTAAATTGTGGGTTTTGGAGAACTTCAGGTAGGTTTAGGGTGGTTTTGGGGTGGATCTACGGTTTTTGGGGTTTTCTTTCTTTTTTTAGGTGTTATCCCGTTCTTGTTTGGGGTGTTTTTGACTTTTTTTTGGGGTCTCTGATGGGTTTTGTTGCGTTCCCGTTGGTCGTTAATGTAAATGGGAGTGGATTGTGGGTTTTGGAGAAGATCAGGTAGGTTAGGGTGGTTTTGTAGAGAAATTCATAGTTTTGTGTTTTTTTACTTCTGATCCAGTTCTTTTTTGGGGTGTTTTTGACGTGTTTTGGGGTCTCCGTTTGGTTTCGTTTGGTTTTCCATGGTGATCACGGTGAAAAAGAGTAAATTGTGGGTTTTGGAGAACATCAGGTAGGTTTAGTGGGGGTTTTGGGGTGGATCTATGGCTTTTAGAGTTTTCTTTCGTTTTAGGGGGTGATCCTGTTCTGTTTTGTGGTGTTTTTGACGTGTTTTGATGTCTCCGTTGGTTTTCGTAGTGTTTTCCGTGATCATCATGGTGGAAAAGGGTATATTGTGGGTTTTGGAGAACATCAGGTAGGTTTATGGGGACTATTGTGGTGGATCTATCGTTTTGGGGGATTTTCTTCCAGTTTTGGGGGTGATCCCTTTTTTTTTTTTTTTTTTTTTTTGGCTTGTTTTGGCTTCTCCATTGGGTTTTGTTTGGGTCTCATTGGTCGTTAAGGTAAATGGGAGTGGATTGTGGGTTTTCGTTAAGATCAGGTGAGTTTAGGGTGGTTTTGGGTGGAAATTCATAGTTTTGTGGGTTTTTTGTTCTGATCCAGTATTTTTTTGGTGGGTTTTTGACGTGTTTTGGGGTGTCCGTTGCGTTTCGTTGAGTTCCTAATTGGTTTTATGGTGTTTGGGATGTGACTATGGGATTTGGAGAACATCAGGTAGGTTTAGGGTGGTTTTGGGATTGGATCCGTGCTTTTTGGGGATTTTCTTCCAATTTTGGGGGTGATCCCGTTCTTTTTAGGGGTGTTTAGGAAGTGTTTTGGGTTCTCCATTGGGTTTCGTTGGGTTTTCCATGGTCATCATGGTGGAAAAATTTAAATTGCGGGTTTTGGAGAACATCTGTTAGGTTTAGGGTGATTTTTGGGGTGGATCTATGGTTTTGGCGTATTTTCTTCCAGTTTTGGGTGTGATCCCGTTCTTTATTGGGGTGTTTTTGACGTGTTTTGGGGTCTCCTTTGGGTTTTAGTTGTGTTCTTGTTGGTCATCATGTTGGAAGAGTGTAAATTGTGGGTTTTGGAGAACATCAGGTAGCTTGAGTATGGTTTTGGGGTGGATGTATTGTTTTAGGGGTTTTTCTTCCAGTTTTGGGTGTAATCCCGTTCTCGTTTGGGGTGTTTTTGACGTGTTTTGGGGTCTCCGTTTGGTTTTGTTGGGTTTTCCGTGGTCATCATGGTGGAAAATTGTATATTGTGGGTTTGGGAGAACATCATGTAGGTTTAGGGTGGTTTGGGGCTGGATCTATGGCATTTCTGGTTTTCTTCTCTTTTTTTGGATGTGATCCTGTTTTTTTTTGGGGTGTTTTTGACGTGTTTTGTGTCTCCATTGGGTTTTTTTGGGTCCTCGTTGGTCGTTAAGGTAAATGGGAGTCGATTGTGGGTTTTGGAGAAGATCAGGTGAGTTTAGGGTGGTTTTGGGGTTGGATCCGTGCATTTGGGGATTTTCTTCCAGTTTTGGGCGTGATCACGTTCTTGTTTGCGGTGATTTTGACATGTTTTTTGGGTCACCATTGGGTTTTGTTGGGTTTTCCGTGGTCATCGTGGTGGAAATGTATAAGTTGTGGGTTTGTGAGAACATCAGGTAGGTTTGGGGGCCTTTTGGTGTGGATTCTTGGTATTTGGGGTTTTCTTCTGTTTTTTAGGGTGATCCTGTTCTTTTTTGGGCTGTTTTTTAAGTTTTTTGTCGTCTCCGTTGGGTTTCATTGGGTTCTCGTTGTTCGTTAAGGTAAATGGGAGTGGATTGTGGGTTTTGGAGAAGATCAGGTGAGTTTAGTGTGGTTTTGGGGGGAAAATCATAGTTTTATTTCTTTTTTTTTTCTTCATGTCTAGTTCTTTTTTGGGGTGTTTTTGACGTGTTTTGTGGTCTCCGTTGGGTTTTGTTGGGTTTCCATTGGGTTTTCTGGTGGTTGGGTGTGGATTGTACATTTAGGAGAACATCAGGTAGGTTTAATGGTGGTTTTCGGGTTATATCACGTATTTACTTCTGATCCGGTTCACTTTTGCGGTGTTTTAGACGTGTTTTGGGGTCTCCGTTGGGTTTCGTAGGGTTTTCCTTGGTCGTCATGGTGAAAAAGTGTAAATTGTGGATTTTGGAGAACATCTGGTAGGTTTAGGGTGGTTTTGGTATGGATCTATTCTTTTGGGAGTTTTCTTCTGTTTTTGGGGGTGATCACGTTCTTGTTTGGGGTGTTTATGACGTGTTTTGGGGTCTCCGTTTGGTTTACTTGGGTTTTCTGTGGTCATCATGGTGGAAAAGTGTAAATTGTGAGTTTTGGAGAACATCAGGTAGGTTTAGGGGGACTTTTGGGGCAGGGTCATAGATTTTGGTGTTCTCTTCTGTTTTTTTTTGGGTGGTCCCGTGCTTTTTGGGGAAGTTTTTGAGGTGTTTGGGGGTGTCTTTTTGGTTTTGTTGGGTTTTGAGTGGTCATCATGGTGGAAAACGGTAAATTGTGGGTTTTGGAGAACATCAAGTAGGTTTACGGTGGTTTTGGGATGGATCTATGGTTTTTGGATTTTCTTCTGTTTTTTTGGGGGGTGATCCTTTTCTTTTTTGACGTGGTTTGGGGTCTCCGTTGGGTTTCGTTCGGTTCTCGTTGGTCGTTAAGGTAAATGGGAGTGCATTGTGGGTTTTGGAGAAGTTCAGGTGAGTTTAGGGTGGTTTTGGGATTGGATCCGTGCTTTTTGGGAATATTCTTCCAGTTTTGGGCGTGATCCCGTTCTTTTTTGGAGTGTTTTTGACGTGTTTGGGGTCTCCGTTGTGTTTCGTTGTGTTTTCCTTGGTCATCGTGGTGGAAAAGTGTAAATTGTGGGTTTTGGAGAACATCAGGTATGTTTAGCATGGTTTTGGGGTGGATCTATGGTATTTGGGGTTTTCTTCTGTTTTCTTGGTGTGATCCTATTCTTTTTTGGGGTGTTTTTGACGTGTTTTGTGTTCTCCGTTGGGTTTCATTGGGTTCTCATTGGTCGTTAATGTAAATGGGAGTGGATTGTGGGTTTTGGAGAAGATCAGGTAGGTTTAGGGTGGTTTTGGGGGTAAATTCATTGTTTTGGGTTTTTTTCTTCTGATCCGGTATTTTTGGCGGTGTTATTGACGTGTTTTGGGGTCTCCGTTGGGTTTTGTTGGGTTCTTGTTGGTCATTTTATTAAATAGGATTGGATTTTTGGTTTTGGACAACATCAGGTAGGTTTAAGGTTTTTTGGGGGGTATAAATCATGGCATTTTTGCGTTTTTTAGGGTCTGGATAGATTTTTGTGTTGTTTTGAAGTGTTTTGGAAATTTCATTAGGTTTCGTTGGGTTCTTATTGGTCATCATGGTGAATGGGAGTGAAATGTGGGATTTGGAGAAGATCAGGTGTGTTTAGGGTGGTTTTGGGGGGAAATTCATGTTTTTGTTTTTGTTTTTGTTTTTGTTTTTGTTTTTCACGTCCAGTTCTTTTTTGGGGTGTTTTTGAATTGTTTTGGGGTCTCCGTTGGGTTTCGTTGGGTTTTCCGTGGTCATCACGGTGGAAAAGTGTAAATTGTGGGTTTTTTGAGAACATCAGTTAGGTTTTGGGTTTTTGGGGTTGATCTATGATTTTGGGGGATTTTCTTCCAGTTTTGGGTGTGATTCCGTTATGGTTTGGGGTGTTTTTGACGTGTTTTGGGGTCTCCGTTGGGTTTCGTTGGGTTTTCCGTGGTCATCACGGTGGAAAATTGTAAATTGTGGGTTTTGGAGAACATCAGGTAGGTTTAGGTTGGTTTGGGGGTGAATCTATGGTATTTGGCTTTTTCTTCTGTTTTTTGGGATGATCTTGTTCTTGTTTGTTTGTTTGTTTGTTTTTTTTTTTGACATATTCTGGGGTCTCCGTTGGGTTTCCTTGGGGTCTCGTTGGTCATTAAGTTAAATGGGATAGGACTGTGGGCTTTGGAGAAGATCTATTGAGTTTAGAGTGGTTTTGGGATTGGATCTGAGCTTTTTGGGAATTTTCTTTTAGTTTTGGGTGTGATCCCGTTCTTATTTGGGGTGTTTTTAACGTGGTTTTGGGTCTCCTTTGGGTTTCATTGGTCTTTCCGTTGTGATCGTGGTGGAAAAGTGTAAATTGTTGGTTTTGGAGAAGATCAGGTAGGTTTAGGGTTGTTTTGGGGTGCAGCAATGGTTTTGGGGGATTTTCTTCCAGTTTTTTTGTTGATCCTGTTCTTGTTTGGGGTGTTTTTGATGTTTTTTCGGGTCTCCGTTGGGTTTCGTTTGGTTTTCCGAGGTCATCATGGAGGAAAAATGTAAATTGTGGGTTTCGGAAAACATCATGTAGGTTTTGTCGTGGTTTTGTTGTGGATCTATGGTATTTGGGATTTTCCTCTGGTTTTTGGGGTGTTCCCGTTCTTGTTTGGGATGTTTTTGATGTGTTTTGGGGTCTCCGTTGCATTTCATTGGGATCTCGTTGGTCGTTAAGGTAAATGGGAGTGGATTGTGGGTTTTGGAGAAGATCAGGTGAGTTTAGTGTGGTTTTGTGGGGAAATTCATGTTTGTTTGTTTTTTTTTTCTTCTCGTCTAGTTCTTTTTTGGGGTGTTTTTGATGTGTTTTGGGGTCTCCGTTGGGTTTTGTTGGGTTTCCATTGGGTTTTCTGGTGGTTGGGAGTGGATTGTACATTTAGGAGAACATCCTAACAGGTTTAAGGTTTTTTTGGGGGGTTAAATCACGTTTTTTCTTCTGATTCGGTTCACTTTTGAGGGGTTTTTGACGTGTTTTGGGGTCTCCGTTGGGTTTCGTTGGGTTTTCCGTGGTCATCATGGTGGAAAAGTGTAAATTGTGGGTTTTGGAGAACATCAGGTAGGTTTAGGGTGGTATTGGGGTGGATCTATGGTATTTGGGATTTTCTTCTATTTTTTGGTGTGATCCTGTTTTTTTTGTGTTATGTTTGACGTGTTTTGTGGTCTCCGTTGGGTTTCGTTGGGTTCTTGTTGGTCGTTAAGGTAAATGGGAGTGGATTTTAGGTTTTGGAGAAGATCACGTGAGTTTAGGGTGGTGTTGGGGGGAAATTCATAGTATTTGGGTTTTTTCTTCTGATCCTGTTCTTTTTTGGGGTATTTTTGACATGTTTTGGGGTCTCCGTTGGGTTTTGTTGGGTTTTCCGTGGTCATCATGTTGGAAAAGTGTAAATTGTGGGTTTTGGAGAACATCATGTAGGTTTAGGGGGACTTTTAGGGCAGATTCATGGTTTTTGCGGTTTTCTTCTGTATTTTTGGGGTGGTCCCGTACATTTTTGGGAAGTTTTTGAGGTGTTTGGGGGTCTCTTTGGGTTTTGTTGGGTTCTCGTTGGTCATGATGGTGGAAAAAGGTAAATGGTGGTGTTTGGAGAACATCAGGTGAGTTTAAGGTTTTTTGGGGAGTGAATCTATGGTTTGGGGGGATTTCTTCTGTTTTTTAGGGTTTCCTTCTCTTCTTGGGGTGGTACTGTTATTTTTTGGGGTGTTTTTGACGTGTTTTTGGGTCCCTGTTGGGTTTCGTTTGGTTCTCGTTGGTCGTTAAGGTAAAAGGGTGCGGATTGTGGGTTTTGAAGTTGATTAGGTTAGTTAAGGGTGTTTTTGGTATTGGATTCGTGCTTTTTCGGGATTTCCTTCCAGTTTTCTGGGTTATCCCGCTCTTGATTGGGGTGTTTTTGACATGTTTTGGGGTCTCCGTTGGGTTTTGTAGCTTTTTCCGTGGTCATCGTGGTGGAAAAGTGTAAACGGTGGGTTTTGGAGAACATCAGCTAGGTTTAGGGTGGTTCTGGGGTGGATCTATTGTTTTGGCGATTTTCTTTCGTTTTTGGGGGTGATCCTGTTTTTTGGGGGGTATTTTTGACGTGTTTTGGGGTCTACGTTGTGTTTCGTTGGGTTTTGCGTGGTCATCAGGTTGGAAAAGGTAAATTGTGGGTTTTGCAGAAGATCAGGTATCTTTAGGGTGGTTTTGGGGTGGATCTATGGTATTTGGGCTTTTCTTCTGTTTTTTTGGGGATGATCCTGTTCTTCTTTGGGGTGTTTTTGACGTGTTTTGGGGTCTCTGTTGTGTTTCGTTGGGTTTTCCGTGGTCATCATGGTGGAAAAGAGTAAATTGTGGGTTTTGGAGAAGATCAGGTAGGTTTAGGGGTGGTTTTGGGGTGGATCTATGATTTTGGGGTTATTTTCTTCCAGTTTTGGGTGTCATCCCATTCTTTTTTGGGTGCTTTTGATGTGTTTTGGGGTCTCCGTTGGTTTTCCTTGGGTTTTCCATGGTCATCGTTGTGGAAAAGAGTAAATTGTGGGTTTTGGAGAAGATCAGGTAGGTTTAGGGTGGGTTTGTAGAGAAATTCATAGTTTTGTGTTTTTTTACTTCTGATCCAGTTCTTTTTGGGGTGTTTTTGACGTGTTTTGGTTTCTCCGTTGGGTTTCGTTTGGTTTTCCATTGTCATCATGGTGAAAAAGAATAAATTGTGGTTTTTGGAGAACATCAGGTAGGTTTAGTGTGGTTCTGGTTTGGATCTATGTATTTTGGGGTTTTCTTTCGATTTTTGGGGATATCCCGTTCTTGTTTGGGGTGTTTTTGACTTGTTTTTGGGTCTCTGTTGGGTTTTGTTGTGTTCTCGTTGCTCGTTAATGTAAATGGGAGTGGATTGTGGGTTTTGGAGAAGATCAGGTGAGTTTAGGGTGGTTTTGGGAGGAAATTCATAGTTTTTTTTTTTTGTTTTTTTTTTTTTTCTTCTGATCCAGTTCTTTTTTGGGGTGTTTTTGACGTGTTTTGCGCTGTCCGTTTCGTTTCGCTGAGTTCCTAATGGGTTTTCTGGTGGTTGGGAGTGGACTTTTGGATTTGGAGAACATCACGTGGGTTTAGGGTGGTTCTGGTGTGGATCTATTATTTTTGGGGTTTTCTTTCCTTTTTTGGGGTTATCCCGTTCTTGTTTGAGGTGTTTTTGACGTGTTTTGTGGTCTCCGTTGTGTTTCGTTGTGTTTTCCGTGGTCATAATGGTGGAAAATTGTAAATTGTGGGTTTGGGAGAACATCAGGTAGGTTTAGTGTGGTTCTGGTTTGGATCTATGGTTTTTGCGGTTTTCTATCGTTTTTTTGGTGTTATCCCGTTCTTGTTTGGGTTGTTTTTGACGTGTTTTGGTGTCTCCGTTGGGTTTTGTTGGTTCTCGTTGTTCGTTAAGGTAAATGGGAGTGGATTGTGGGTTTTGGAGAAGATCAGGTAGGTGTAGGGTGGTTTTGTAGAAAAATTCATAGTTTTGGGGTTTTTTACTTCTGATCCAGTTCTTTTTTGGGGTGTTTATGACGTGTTTTGGTTTCTCCGTTGGGTTTCGTTTGGTTTTCCATGGTCATCAGGGTGAAAAAGAGTAAATTGTGGGTTTTGGAGAACATCGGGTAGGTTTTAGCGGGACTTTTGGGGTGGTTCTATGGTTTTGGGGGATATTCTTCCAGTTTTGGGGGTGATCCCGTTCTTTTTTGGGGTGTTTTTGACGTGTTTTGTGGTCTACGTTTGGTTCTGTTGGGTTCTTGTTGGTCATCATGATGTAACAGGATAAATTGTGGGTTTTGGAGAAGATCAGGTAGGTTTAGGGTGGGTTTGTAGAGAAATTCATAATTTTGTGTTTTTTTACTTCTGATCCAGTTCTTTTTTGGGGTGTTTTTGACATGTGTTGTTTTCTCCGTTGTTTTTCGTTTGTTTTCCATGGTCATCATGGTGAAAAAGACTAAATTGTGGTTTTTGGAGAACATCAGGTAGGTTTAGTGTGGTTCTGGTTTGGATCTATGTTTTTTGGGGTTTTCTTTCGATTTTGGGGGATATCCCGTTCTTGTTTGGCGTGTTTATGACGTGTTTTGGGGTCTCCGTTGGGTTTCGTTGTGTTTTCCGTGGTCATCATGGTGGAAAATGGTAAATTGTGCGTTTTGGAGAAGATCAGGTAGGTTTAGGGTGGTTTTGGGGTGGATCTATGATTTTGGGGTTATTTTCTTCCAGTTTTGGGGGTCATCCCGTTCTTTTTTGGGGTGCTTTTGACGTGTTTTGTGGTGTCCGTTGGGTTTCCTTGGGTTTTCCATGGTCATCGCTGTGGAAAAGAGTAAATTGTGGGTTTTGTAGAAGATCACGTAAGTTTAGGGTGGTTTTTTAGAGAAATTCATAGTTTTGTGTTTTTTACTTCTGATCCAGTTCTTTTTTGGGGTGTTTTTGACGTGTTTTGGGGTCTCTGTTGGGTTTCGTTTGGTTTTCCATTGTCATCATGGTGAAAAATTCTAAATTGTGGGTTTTGGAGAACATCATGTAGGTTTAGGGGGGGGGGTTGGGGTGGATCTACGGTTTTTGGGGTATTCTTTCTTTTTTTGGGGGTTATCCCGTTCTTGTTTGGGGTGTTTTTGACGTGTTTTGGGGTCTCCGTTGGGTTTTGTTGGGTTCTCGTTGGTCGTTAAGGTAAATGGGAGTGGATTGTGGGTTTTGGAGAAGATCAGGTAGGTTTAGGGTGGTTTTGTAGAGAAATTCATAGTTTTGTGTTTTTTTACTTCTGATCCAGTTCTTTTTTTGGGTGTTTTTGACGTGTTTTGGTTTCTCCGTTGGGTTTCGTTTGGTTTTCCATGGTCATCATGGTGAAAAAGAGTAAATTGTGGGTTTTGGAGAACATCAGGTAGGTTTAGTGGGGGTTTTGGGGTGGATCTATGGCTTTTAGAGTTTTCTTTCGTTTTAGGGGGTGATCCTGTTCTTTTTTGGTATGTTTTTGACGTGTTTTGGGGTCTCTGTTGTGTTTCGTTGTGTTTTCCGTGGTCATCATGGTGGAAAATGGTAAATTGTGGGTTTTGGAGAACATCAGGTAAGTTTAGTGTGGTTCTGGTTTGGATCTATGTTATTTGGGGTTTTCTTTCGTTTTTTGGGGATATCCCGTTCTTGTTTGGGGTGTTTTTGACTTGTTTTTGGGTCTCCGTTGGGTTTCGTTGTGTTCTCGTTGCTCGTTAATGTAAATGGGAGTGGATTGTGGGTTTTGGAGAAGATCAGGTGAGTTTAGGGTGGTTTTGGGAGGAAATTCATAGTTTGTTTTTTTTTTTTTTTTTTTTTTTTTCTTCTGATCCAGTTCTTTTTTGGTGTGTTTTTGACGTGTTTTGGGGTGTCCTTTGCGTTTCGTTGAGTTCCTAATGGGTTTTCTGGTGGTTGGGAGTGGACTTTGGGATTTGGAGTACATCAGGTAGGTTTAGGGTGGTTCTGGTGTAGATCTATGATTTTTGGGGTTTTCTTTCGTTTTTGGGGATTATCCCGTTCTTTTTTGTGGTGTTTTTGACGTGTTTTGGGGTCTCCGTTTGGTTTCGTTGTGTTTTCCGTGGTCATCATGGTGGAAAATTGTAAATTGTGGGTTTGGGAGAACATCAGGTAGGTTTAGTGTGGTTCTGGTTTGGATCTATGGTTTTTGCGGTTTTTCTATCGTTTTTTTGGTGTTATCCCGTTCTTTTTTGGGGTGTTTGTTACTTGTTTTGGGGTCTCCGTTGGGTTTTGTTGGTTCTCGTTGGTCGTTAATGTAAATGGGAATGGATTGTGGGTTTTGGAGAAGATCAGGTAGGTTTAGGGTGGTTTTTTAGAAAAATTCATAGTTTTGGGGTTTTTTACTTCTGATCCAGTTCTTTTTTGGGGTGTTTATGACGTGTTTTGGGGTCTCCGTTGGGTTCCCTTGGGTTTTCCATGGTTATCGTTGTTGGAAAAGAGTAAATTGTGGGTTTTGGAGAAGATCAGGTAGGTTTAGCGTGGTTTTGTAGAAAAATTCATAATTTTGTGTTTTTTTATTTCTGATCCAGTTCTTTTTTGGTGTGTTTTTGACGTGTTTTGGGGTCTCCGTTGGGTTTTATTGGGTTCTCATTGGTCGTTATTGTAAATGGGAGTGGATTGTGGGTTTTGGAGAAGATCAGGTAGGTTTAGGGTGGTTTTGTAGAAAAATTCATAGTTTTGTGTTTTTTTACTTCTGATCCAGTTCTTTTTTTGGGGTGTTTTTGACGTGTTTTGGTTTCTCCGTTGGGTTTCGTTTGGTTTTCCATTGTCATCACGGTGAAAAAGAATAAATTGTGGGTTTTGGAGAACATCAGGTAGGTTTAGTGGGGGTTTTGGGGTGGATCTATTGCTTTTAGAGTTTTCTTTCTTTTTAGGTGGTGATCCTGTTTTTTTTGGGGTGCTTTTGACGTGTTTTGGGGTCTCCGTTGGGCTTCCTTGGGTTTTCCATGGTCATCGTTGAGGAAAAGAGTAAATTGTGGGTTTTGGAGAAGATCAGGTAGGTTTAGTGTGGTTTTGGCGTGGATCTATGATTTTGGGGTTATTTTCTTCCAGTTTTGGGGGTCATCCCGTTCTTTTTTGGGGTGCTTTTGACGTGTTTTGGGGCCTCCGTTGGGTTTCGTTTGGTTTTCCATTGTCATCATGGTGAAAAAGAGTAAATTGTGGGTTTTGGAGAAGATCAGGTAGGTTTAGGGCTGGTTTTTGGGTGGATCTACTGTTTTTGGGGTATTCTTTATTTTTTTTGGGGTTATCCCGTTCTTGTTTGGGGTGTTTTTGATTTTTTTGGGGTCTCTGTTGTGTTTTGTTGTGTTCTCGTTGCTCGATAATGTAAATGGGAGTGGATTGTGGGTTTTGGAGAAGATCAGGTGAGTTTAGGGTGTTTTGGGGAGGAAATTCATAGTTTTTGTTTTTTTTTTTTCTTCTGATCCAGTTCTTTTTTGCGGTGTTTTTGACGTGTTTTGCGCTGTCCGTTTCGTTTCGCTGAGTTCCTAATGGGTTTTCTGGTGGTTGGGAGTGGACTTTTGGATTTGAAGAACGTCACGTGGGTTTAGGGTGGTTCTGGTGTGGATCTATTATTTTTGGTGTTTTCTTTCCTTTTTTGGGGTTATCCCGTTCTTGTTTGAGGTGTTTTTGACGTGTTTTGTGGTCTCCGTTGTGTTTCGTTGTGTTTTCTGTCGTCATAATGGTGGAAAATTGTAAATTGTGGGTTTTGGAGAACATCAGGTAGGTTTAGTGGGGATTTTGGGGTGGATCTATGGCTTTTAGAGTTTTCTTTCGTTTTAGGGGGTGATCCTGTTCTTTTTTGTGGTGTTTTTGACGTGTTTTGGGGTCTCCGTTGGGTTTCGTTGAGTTCCTAATGGGCTTTCTGGTGGTTGGGAGTGGACTTTGGGATTTGGAGTACATCAGGTAGGTTTAGGGTGGTTCTGGTCTGGATCTATGACTTTTGGGGTTTTCGTTCGATTTGTGGGGTTATCCCGTTCTTGTTTGAGGTGTTTTTGACGTGTTTTGGGGTCTCCGTTGTGTTTCGTTGTGTTTTCCGTGGTCATCATGGTTTAAAATTGTAAATTGTGGGTTTGGGAGAACATCAGGTAGGTTTAGTGTGGTTCTGGTTTGGATCTATGTTTTTTGCGGTTTTCTATCGTTTTTTTGGTGTTATCCCGTTCTTTTTTGGGGTGTTTGTTACTTGTTTTGGGGTCTCCGTTGGGTTTTGTTGGTTCTCGTTGGTCGTTAATGTAAATGGGAGTGGATTGTGGGTTTCGGAGAAGATCAGGTAGGTTTAGGGTGGTTTTGTAGAAAAATTCATAGTTTTGGGGTTTTTTACTTCTGATCCAGTTCTTTTTTTGGGGTGTTTATGACGTGTTTTGGGGTCTCTGTTGGGTTTCATTTGGTTTTCCATGGTCATCAGGGTGAAAAAGAGTAAATTGTGGGTTTTGGAGAACATCGGGTAGGTTTTAGCGGGACTTTTGGGGTGGTTCTATGGTTTTGGGGGATATTCTTCCAGTTTTGGGGGTGATCCCGTTCTTTTTTGGGGTGTTTTTGACGTGTTTTGTGGTCTACGTTTGGTTCTGTTGGGTTCTTGTTGGTCATCATGATGTAACAGGATAAATTGTGGGTTTTGGAGAACATCAGGTAGGTTTAGGGGGACTTTTGGTGTGGATCTATGGCTTTTAGTGTTTTCTTTCGTTTTTGGGGGTGATCCTGTTCTTTTTTGGGGTGTTTTTGACGTGTTTTGGTTTCTCCGTTGGGTTTCGTTGTGTTTTCCGTGGTCATCATGGTGGAAAATGGTAAATTGTGGGTTTTGGAGAACATCAGGTAGGTTTATAGTGGTTTTGGGGTGGATCTATGGCTTTTGGGGTTATTTTCTTCCAGTTTTGGGGGTCATCCTGTTTTTTTTGGGGTGCTTTTGACGTGTTTTGTGGTCTCCGTTGGGTTTCCTTGGGTTTTCCATGGTCATCGTTGAGGAAAAGAGTAAATTGTGGGTTTTGGAGAAGATCAGGTAGGTTTAGTGTGGTTTTGGGGTGGATCTATGATTTTGGGGTTATTTTCTTCCAGTTTTGGGGGTCATCCCGTTCTTTTTTGGGGTGCTTTTGACGTGTTTTGGGGCCTCCGTTGGGTTTCGTTTGGTTTTCCATGGTGATCACGGTGAAAAAGAGTAAATTGTGGGTTTTGGAGAAGATCAGGTAGGTTTAGGGCTGGTTTTTGGGTGGATCTACTGTTTTTGGGGTATTCTTTATTTTTTTGGGGGTTATCCCGTTCTTGTTTGGGGTGTTTTTGATTTTTTTGGGGTCTCTGTTGTGTTTTGTTGTGTTCTCGTTGCTCGATAATGTAAATGGGAGTGGATTGTGGGTTTTGGAGAAGATCAGGTGAGTTTAGGGTGTTTTGGGGAGGAAATTCATAGCTTTTGTTTTTTTTTTTTCTTCTGATCCAGTTCTTTTTTGGGGTGTTTTTGACGTGTTTTGCGCTGTCCGTTTCGTTTCGCTGAGTTCCTAATGAGTTTTCTGGTGGTTGGGAGTGGACTTTTGGATTTGGAGAACATCACGTGGGTTTAGGGTGGTTCTGGTGTGGATCTATTATTTTTGGGGTTTTCTTTCCTTTTTTGGGGTTATCCCGTTCTTGTTTGAGGTGTTTTTGACGTGTTTTGTGGTCTCCGTTGTGTTTCGTTGTGTTTTCCGTGGTCATAATGGTGGAAAATTGTAAATTGTGGGTTTTGGAGAACATCAGGTAGGTTTAGTGGGGGTTTTGGGGTGGATCTATGGCTTTTAGAGTTTTCTGTCGTTTTAGGGGGTGATCCTGTTCTTTTTTGTGGTGTTTTTGACGTGTTTTGGGGTCTCCGTTGGGTTTCGTTGAGTTCCTAATGCGCTTTCTGGTGGTTGGGAGTGGACTTTGGGATTTGGAGTACATCAGGTAGGTTTAGGGTGGTTCTGGTCTGGATCTATGATTTTTGGGGTTTTCTTTCGATTTGTGGGGTTATCCCGTTCTTGTTTGAGGTGTTTTTGACGTGTTTTGGGGTCTCCGTTGTGTTTCGTTGTGTTTTCCGTGGTCATCATGGTTTAAAATTGTAAATTGTGGGTTTGGGAGAACATCAGGTAGGTTTAGTGTGGTTCTGGTTTGGATCTATGTTTTTTGCGGTTTTCTATCGTTTTTTTGGTGTTATCCCGTTCTTTTTTGGGGTGTTTGTTACTTGTTTTGGGGTCTCCGTTGGGTTTTGTTGGTTCTCGTTGGTCGTTAATGTAAATGGGAGTGGATTGTGGGTTTCGGAGAAGATCAGGTAGGTTTAGGGTGGTTTTGTAGAAAAATTCATAGTTTTGGGGTTTTTTACTTCTGATCCAGTTCTTTTTTTGGGGTGTTTATGACGTGTTTTGGGGTCTCTGTTGGGTTTGATTTGGTTTTCCATGGTCATCAGGGTGAAAAAGAGTAAATTGTGGGTTTTGGAGAACATCGGGTAGGTTTTAGCGGGACTTTTGGGGTGGTTCTATGGTTTTGGGGGATATTCTTCCAGTTTTGGGGGTGATCCCGTTCTTTTTTGGGGTGTTTTTGACGTGTTTTGTGGTCTACGTTTGGTTCTGTTGGGTTCTTGTTGGTCATCATGATGTAACAGGATAAATTGTGGGTTTTGGAGAACATCAGGTAGGTTTAGGGGGACTTTTGGTGTGGATCTATGGCTTTTAGTGTTTTCTTTCGTTTTTGGGGGTGATCCTGTTCTTTTTTGGGGTGTTTTTGACGTGTTTTGTGGTCTCCGTTGGGTTTCGTTGTGATTTCCGTCGTCATCATGGTGGAAAAGTGTAAATTGTGGGTTTTGGAGAACATCAGGTAGGTTTAGGGTGGTTTTGGGAGTGGATCTATGATTTTGGGGTTATTTTCTTCCAGTTTTGGGGGTCATCCCGTTCTTTTTTGGGGTGCTTTTGACGTGTTTTGGGGTCTCTGTTAGGTTTCCTTGGGTTTTCCATGCTTATCGTTGTAGAAAAGAGTAAATTTTGGGTTTTGGAGAACGTCAGTTAGGTTTAGGGTGGTTTTGGGGTCGATCGACTTTTTTGGGGGTTTTCATTCTTTTTTTAGTGGTTATCCCGTTCTTGTTTGGGGTGTTTTTGACTTGTTTTGGGGTCTCCGTTGGTTTTTGTTGGGCTCTCGTTGGTAGTTAAGGTAAATGGGAGTGGATTGTTGGGTTTGGAGAAGATCAGGTAGGTTTAGGGTGTTTTTGTAGAAAAATTCATAGTTTTGGGTTTTTTTACTTCTGATCCAGTTCTTTTTTGGGGTGTTTTTGACGTGTTTTGGTTTCTCCGTTGGGTTTCATTTGGTTTTCCATGGTGATCACGGTGAAAAAGAGTAAATTGTGGGTTTTGGAGCACATCAGGTAGGTTTAGTGTGGTTCTGGTTTGGATCTATGGTTTTTAGGGTTTTGTTTCGTTTTTGGGGTTGAAGCAGTTGTTTTTTGGGGTGTTTTTGACGTGTTTTGCGGTCTCCGTGTGGTTTCGTTGGGTTCTCGTTTGTCGTTAAGGTAAATGGGAGTGGATTGTGGGTATTGGAGAACATCAAGTAGGTTTAGGGTGGTTTTGGGGTGGATGTGTGATTTTGGGGTTATTTTCTTCCAGTTTTGGGGGTCATCACGTTCTTCTCTGGGGTGCTTTTGACGTGTTTTGTGGTCTCCGTTGGGTTTGCTTGGGTTTTCCGTGGTCATAATGGTGGAAAATTGTAAATTGTGTGTTTTGGAGAACATCAGGTAGGTTTAGTGGGTGTTTTGGGGTGGATCTATGGCTTTTAGAGTTTTCTTTCGTTTTAGGGGGTGATCCTGTTCTTTTTTGTGGTGTTTTTGACGTGTTTTGGGGTCTCCGTTGGGTTTCGTTGAGTTCCTAATGGGCTTTCTGGTGGTTGGGAGTGGACTTTGGGATTTGGAGTACATCAGGTAGGTTTAGGGTGGTTCTGGTCTGGATCTATGATTTTTGGGGTTTTCTTTCGATTTGTGGGGTTATCCCGTTCTTGTTTGAGGTGTTTTTGACGTGTTTTGGGGTCTCCGTTGTGTTTCGTTGTGTTTTCCGTGGTCATCATGTTTTAAAATTGTAAATTGTGGGTTTGGGAGAACATCAGGTAGGTTTAGTGTGGTTCTGGTTTGGATCTATGTTTTTTGCGGTTTTCTATCGTTTTTTTGGTGTTATCCCGTTCTTTTTTGGGGTGTTTTTTACTTGTTTTGGGGTCTCCGTTGTGTTTTGTTGGTTCTCATTGGTCGTTAAGGTAAATGGGAGTGGATTGTGGGTTTCGGAGAAGATCAGGTAGGTTTAGGGTGGTTTTGTAGAAAAATTCATAGTTTTGGGTTTTTTTACTTCTGATCCTGTTCTTTTTTGGGGTGTGTATGACGTGTTTTGGGGTCTCTGTTGGGTTTCGTTTGGTTTTCCATGGTCATCATGGTGAAAAAGAGTAAATTGTGGGTTTTGGAGAACATCGGGTAGGTTTTAGCGGGACTTTTGGGGTGGTTCTATGGTTTTGGGGGATATTCTTCCAGTTTTGGGGGTGATCCCGTTCTTTTTTGGGGTGTTTTTGACGTGTTTTGTGGTCTACGTTTGGTTCTGTTGGGTTCTTGTTGGTCATCATGATGTAACAGGATAAATTGTGGGTTTTGGAGAACATCAGGTAGGTTTAGGGGGACTTTTGGTGTGGATCTATGGCTTTTAGTGTTTCTTTCGTTTTTGGGGGTGATCCTGTTCTTTTTTGGGGTGTTTTTGACGTGTTTTGGGGTCTCCGTTGGGTTTCGTTGTGTTTTCAGGGTCATTATGTTGGAAAATGGTAAATTGTGGGTTTTGGAGAACATCAGGTAGGTTTAGGGTGGTTTTGGGGTGGATCTATGGTTTTGGGGTTATTTTCTTCCAGTTTTGGGGGTCATCCCGTTCTTTTTTGGGGTGCTTTTGACGTGTTTTGGGGTCTCCGTTGGGTTTCCTTGGGTTTTCCATGGTCATCGTTGTGGAAAAGAGTAAATTGTGGGTTTTGGAGAAGATCAGGTAAGTTTAGGGTGGTTTTGTAGAGAAATTCATAATTTTGTGTTTTTTTACTTCTGATCAAGTTTTTTTTGGGGTGTTTTTGACGTGTTTTGTTTTCTCCGTTGGATTTCGTTTGGTTTTCCATGGTCATCATGGTGAAAAATTCTAAATTGTGGGTTTTGGAGAACGTCAGTTAGGTTTAGGGTGGTTTTGGGGTCGATCGACTTTTTTTGGGGTTTTCTTTCTTTTTTTAGGTGTTATCCCGTTCTTGTTTGGGGTGTTTTTGACTTGTTTTGGGGTCTCCGTTGGTTTTTGTTGGGCTCTCGTTGGTAGTTAAGGTAAATGGGAGTGGATTGTTGGGTTTGGAGAAGATCAGGTAGGTTTAGGGTGTTTTTGTAGAAAAATTCATAGTTTTGGGGCTTTTTACTTTTGATCCAGTTCTTTTTTGGGGTGTTTTTGACGTGTTTTGGTTTCTCCGTTGGGTTTCGTTTGGTTTTCCATGGTCATCATGGTGAAAAAGAGTAAATTGTGGGTTTTGGAGAACATCAGGTAGGTTTAGGGGGGGGTTTTGGGATGGATCTATGGCTTTTAGAGTTTTCTTTCTTTTTACGGGGTGATCCTGTTTTGTTTTGGGGTGTTTTTGACGTGTTTTGGGGTCTCCGTTGGGTTTCGTTGTGTTTTCCGTGGTCATAATGGTGGAAAATTGTTAATTGTGGGTTTTGGAGAACATCAGGTAGGTTTAGGGTGGTTTTGGGGTGGATCTATGATTTTGGGGTTATTTTCTTCCAGTTTTGGGGGTGATCCCGTTCTTTTTTGGGGTGCTTTTGATGTGTTTTGGGGTCTCCGTTGGGTTTCGTTTGGTTTTCCATGGTCATCGTTGTGGAAAGGAGTAAATTGTGGGTTTTGGAGAAGATCAGGTAGGTTTAGGGTGGTTTTGGTGTGGATCTATGGCTTTTAGAGTTTTCTTTCGTTTTAGGGGGTGATCCTGTTCTGTTTTGTGGTGTTTTTGACGTGTTTTGGGGTCTCCGTTGGGTTTCGTTGTGTTTTCCGTGGTCATCATGGTGGAAAAGAGTAAATTGTGGGTTTTGGAGACGATCAGGTAGGTTTAGGGTGGTTTTGGGGTGGATCTATTGTTTTTGTGGTTTTCTTTCTTTTTTGGGGTTATCCCGTTCTTGTTTGGGGTGTTTTTGACTTCTTTTTGGGTCTCTGTTGGGTTTTGTTGTGTTCTTGTTGCTCGTTAATGTAAATGGGAGTGGATTGTGGGTTTTGGAGAAGATCAGGTGAGTTTAGGGTGGTTTTGGGAGGAAATTCATAGTTTTTTTTTTTTTTTTTTTTTTTCTTCTGATCCAGTTCATTTTTGGGGTGTTTTTGACGTGTTTTGGGGTGTCCGTTGCGTTTCGTTGAGTTCCTAATGGGTTTTCTGGTGGTTGGGAGTGGACTTTGGGATTTGGAGAACATCAAGTAGGTTTAGGGTGGTTTTGGGGTGGATCTATGATTTTGGGGTTATTTTCTTCCAGTTTTGGGGGTCATCCCGTTCTTTTTTGGGGTGTTTTTGACGTGTTTTGTGGTCTCCGTTGGGTTTCCTTTGGTTTTCCATGGTTATCTTTGTGGAAAAGGGTAAATTGTGGGTTTTGGAGAATGTCAGGTAGGTTTAGGGTGGTTTTGGGGTGGATCTACGGTTTTTGGGGTTTTCTTTCTTAATTTAGGGTTTATCCCGTTCTTGTTTGGGGTGTTTTTGACTTGTTTTGGGGTCTCCGTTGGTTTTTGTTGGGTTCTCGTTGGTCGTTAAGGTAAATGGGAGTGGATTGTGGGTTTTGGAGAAGATCAGGTAGGTTTAGGGTGTTTTTGTAGAAAAATTCATAGTTTTGTGTTTTTTTACTTCTGATCCAGTTCTTTTTTGGGGTGTTTTTGACGTGTTTGGGTTTCTCCGTTGGGTTTCGTTTGGTTTTCCATGGTGATCACGGTGAAAAAGAGTAAATTGTGGGTTTTGGAGCACATCAGGTAGGTTTAGTGTGGTTCTGGTTTGGATCTATGGTTTTTAGGGTTTTGTTTCGTTTTTGGGGTTTAAGCAGTTGTTTTTTCGGGTGTTTTTGACGTGTTTTGCCGTCTCCGTGTGGTTTCGTTGGGTTCTCGTTTGTCGTTAAGGTAAATGGGAGTGGATTGTGGGTTTTGGAGAACATCAAGTAGGTTTAGGGTGGTTTTGGGGTGGATGTGTGATTTTGGGGTTATTTTCTTCCAGTTTTGGGGGTCATCACGTTCTTCTCTGGGGTGCTTTTGACGTGTTTTGTGGTCTCCGTTGGGTTTGCTTGGGTTTTCCGTGGTCATCATGGTGGAAAATTGTAAATTGTGTGTTTTGGAGAACATCAGGTAGGTTTATTGGGGGTTTTGGGGTGGATCTATGGCTTTTAGAGTTTTCTTTTGTTTTAGGGGGTGATCCTGTTCTTTTTTGTGGTGTTTTTGACGTGTTTTGGGGTCTTTGTTGGGTTTCGTTGAGTTCCTAATGGGTTTTCTGGTGGTTGGGAGTGGACTTTGGGATTTGGAGTACATCAGGTAGGTTTAGGGTGGTTCTGGTCTGGATCTATGATTTTTGGGGTTTTCTTTCGATTTGTGGGGTTATCCCGTTCTTGTTTGAGGTGTTTTTGACGTGTTTTGGTTTCTCCGTTGTGTTTCGTTGTGTTTTCCGTGGTCATCATGGTGGAAAATTGTAAATTGTGGGTTTGGGAGAACATCAGGTAGGTTTAGTGTGGTTCTGGTTTGGATCTATGTTTTTTGCGGTTTTCTATCTTTTTTTTGGTGTTATCCTGTTCTTTTTTGGGGTGTTTTTTACTTGTTTTGGGGTCTCCATTGTGTTTTGTTGGTTCTCATTGGTCGTTAAGGTAAATGGGAGTGGATTGTGGGTTTTGGAGAAGATCAGGTGAGTTTAGGGTGGTTTTGTAGAAAAATTCATAGTTTTGGGTTTTTTTACTTCTGATCCAGTTCTTTTTTTGGGGTGTTTATGACGTGTTTTGGGGTCTCTGTTGGGTTTCGTTTGGTTTTCCACGGTCATCAGGGTGAAAAAGAGTAAATTGTGGGTTTTGGAGAACATCGGGTAGGTTTTAGCGGGACTTTTGGGGTGGTTCTATGGTTTTGGGTGATATTCTTCCAGTTTTGGGGGTGATCCCGTTCTTTTTTGGGGTGTTTTTGACGTGTTTTGTGGTCTACGTTTGGTTCTGTTGGGTTCTTGTTGGTCATCATGATGTAACAGGATAAATTGTGGGTTTTGGAGAACATCAGGTAGGTTTAGGGGGACTTTTGGTGTGGATCTATGGCTTTTAGTGTTTTCTTTCGTTTTTGGGGGTGATCCTGTTCTTTTTTGGGGTGTTTTTGACGTGTTTTGTGGTCTCCGTTGGGTTTCCTTGGGTTTTCCATGGTCATCGTTGTGGAAAAGAGTAAATTGTGGGTTTTGGAGAAGATCAGGTAGGTTTAGGGTGGTTTTGGGGTGGATCTATGATTTTGGGGTTATTTTCTTCCAGTTTTGGGGGTCATCCTGTTCTTTTTTGGGGTGCTTTTGATGTGTTTTGGGGTCTCCGTTGGGTTTCCTTGGGTTTTCCATGGTCATCGTTGTGGAAAAGAGTAAATTGTGGGTTTTGGAGAACATCAAGTAGGTTTAAGGTGGTTTTGGGGTGGATGTATGATTTTGGGGTTATTTTCTTCCAGTTTTGGGGGTCATCACGTTATTTTCTGGGGTGCTTTTGACGTGTTTTGTGGTCTCCGTTGGGTTTCGTTGTGTTTTCCGTGGTCATCATGGTGGAAAATTGTAAATTGTGGGTTTTGGAGAACATCAGGTAGGTGTAGGGTGGTTTTGGTGTGGATCTATTGTTTTTGGGGTTTTCTTTCTTTTTTTAGGTGTTATCACGTTCTTGTTTCGGGTGTTTTTGACTTGTTTTGGGGTCTCCGTTGGGTTTTCTTTGGTTTTCCATGGTCATCAGGGTGAAAAAGAGTAAATTGTGGGTTTTGGAGAACATCGGGTAGGTTTAGGGGGACTTTTGGGGTGGTTCTATGGTTTTGGGGGATATTCTTCCAGTTTTTGGGGTGATCCCGTTCTTTATGTTTTTTTTTTTTGATTTTTTTTGTGGTCTACGTTTGGTTTCGTTGGGTTCTTGTTGGTCATCCTGATGTAACAGGATAAATTGTGGGTTTTGGAGAACATCAGGTAGGTTTAGGGGGACTTTTGGTGTGGATCTATGGCTTTTGGTGTTTTCTTTCGTTTTTGGAGATGATCCTGTTCTTTTTTGGGGTGTTTTTGACGTGTTTTGTGGTCTCCGTTGGGTTTCATTGTGTTTTCCGTGGTCATCATGGTGGAAAATTGTAAATTGTGGGTTTTGGAGCACATCAGGTAGGTTTAGTGTGGTTCTGGTATGGATCTATGGTTTTTAGGATTTTCTTTCGTTTTTGGGGTTGAAGCAGTTGTTTTTTGGGCTGTTTTTGACGTGTTTTTGGGTCTCCGTTGGGTTTCGTTGGGTTCTCGTTTGTCGTTAAGGTAAATGGGAGTGGATTGTGGGTTTTGGAGAACATCAAGTAGGTTTAGGGTGGTTTTGGGGTGGATGTATGATTTTGGGGTTATTTTCTTCCAGTTTTGGGGGTCATCACGTTCTTTTCTGGGGTGCTTTTGACGTGTTTTGTGGTCTCCGTTGGGTTTCCTTGGGTTTTCCATGGTCATCGTTGTGGAAAAGTGTAAATTGTGGGTTTTGGAGAAGATCAGGTAGGTTTAGGGTAGTTTTTTAGAAAAATTCATAGTTTTGTGTTTTTTTTTACTTCTGATCCAGTTCTTTTTGGGGCTGTTTTTGACGTGTTTTGGTTTCTCCGTTGGGTTTCGTTTGGTTTTCCATGGTCATCACGGTGAAAAAAGCGTAAATTGTGGGTTTTGGAGAACATCAGGTAGGATTAGTGGGGGTTTTGGGGTGGATCTATGGCTTTTAGAGTTTTCTTTCGTTTTAGGGGGTGATCCTGTTCTGTTTTGTGGTGTTTTTGACGTGTTTTGGGGTCTCCGTTGGGTTTCGTTGTGTTTTCCGTGGTCATCATGGTGGAAAATTGTAAATTGTGGGTTTTGGAGAAGATCAGGTAGGTTTAGGGTGGTTTTGGTGTGGATCTATGATTTTGGGGTTATTTTCTTCCAGTTTTGGGGGTCATCACGTTCTTTTCTGGGGTGCTTTTGACGTGTTTTGGGGTCTCCGTTGGGTCTCCTTGGGTTTTCCATGGTCATCGTTGTGGAAAAGTGTGAATTGTGGGTTTTGGAGAAGATCAGGTAGGTTTAGGGTAGTTTTTTAGAAAAATTCATAGTTTTGTGTTTTTTTTACTTCTGATCCAGTTCTTTTTTGGGCTGTTTTTGACGTGTTTTGGTTTCTCCGTTGGGTTTCGTTTGGTTTTCCATGGTCATCACGGTGAAAAAAGCGTAAATTGTGGGTTTTGGAGAACATCAGGTAGGTTTAGGGGTACTTTTGGGGTGGATCTATGGCTTTTTGGGTTTTCTTTCTTTTTGGGGAATGATCCTGTTATTTTTGGGGGGTTTTTGACGTGTTTTGGGGTCTCCATTAGGTTTTGTTGGGTTCTTGTTTGTTATTATGTTAAATAGGAGTGGATTGTGGGTTTTGGAGAATATCAGGTTGGTTTAAGGGTTTTTTTAGGGTTAAATCATGGCATTTTGTATTTTTTTTTTCGGATCTGGGTTGATTTTGGTGTGTTTTTGTCGTGTTTGGTGGTCTCCGTTGGGTTTCGTTGGGTTTTCCGTGGTCACCATGGTGGAAAAGGATAAATTGTTGGTTTTGGAGAACTTCAGGTAGGTTTAGGGGGACTTTACGCGTGGATTCATGGTATTTGGGTTTTCTTCTTTTTGGGGGAGTGATCCTCTCCTTTCTTCGGGTGATTTTGAAGCGTTTTGTGGTTTCCGTTGCGTTTCGTTGAGTTCCTAATGTGTTTTATGTTGGTTGGGAGTGTGCTTTGGGATTAGGAGAACATCAGGTAGGTTTAGGGTGTCTTTGGGGTGGATCTACGGTTTTTGGGGTTTTCTTTCTTAATTTAGGGGTTATCCCGGTCTTGTTTGGGGTGTTTTTGACTTGTTTTGGGGTCTCTGTTGGGTTTTGTAGGGTTCTCGTTGCTCGTTAAGGTAAATGGGAGTGGATTGTGGGTTTGGGAGAACATCAGGTAGGTTTAGTGTGGTTCTGGTTTGGATCTACGGTTTTTGCAGTTTTTCTATCGTTTTTTTGGTGTTATCCCGTTCTTGTTTGGTGTGTTTTTGACGTGTTTGTGGTCTCCGTTGGGTTTCCTTTGGTTTTCCATGGTTATCGTTGTGGAAAAGTGTAAATTGTGGGTTTTGGAGAACGTCAGGTAGGTTTAGGGTGGTTTTGGGGTGGATCTACGGTTTTTGGGGTTTTCTTTCTTAATTTAGGGGTTATCCCGTTCTTGTTTGGGGTGTTTTTGACTTGTTTTGGGGTCTCCGTTGGGTTTTGTTGGGTTCTCGTTGGTCGTTAAGGTAAATGGGAGTGGATTGTGGGTTTTGGAGAAGATCAGGTAGGTTTAGGGTGTTTTTGTAGAAAAATTCATAGTTTTAGGGTTTTTTACTTCTGATCCAGTTCTTTTTTGGGGTGTTTTTGACCTGTTTTGGTTTCTCTGTTGGGTTTCGTTTGGTTTTCCATGGTCATCACGGTGAAAAAAGAGTAAATTGTGGGTTTTGGAGAACATCAGGTAGGTTTAGTGGGGGTTTTGGGGTGGATCTATGGCTTTTAGAGTTTTCTTTCGTTTTAGGGGGTGATCCTGTTCTGTTTTGTGGTGTTTTTGACGTGTTTTGGGGTCTCCGTTGGGTTTCGTTTTGTTTTCCGTGGTCATCATGGTGGAAAATTGTAAATTGTGGGTTTTGGAGAACATCAGGTAGGTTTAGGGTGGTTTTGGGGTGGATCTATGATTTTGGGGTTATTTTCTTCCAAGTTTGGGGGTCATCCCGTTCTTTTTTGGGGTGCTTTTGACGTGTTTTGGGGTCTCCGTTGGGTTTCCTTGGGTTTTCCATGGTCATCGTTGTGGAAAAGAGTAAATTGTGGGTTTTGGAGAAGATCAGGTAGGTTTAGGGTGGTTTTGGGGTGGATCTATAGTTTTTGTGGTTTTCTTTCTTTTTTGGGGTTATCCCGTTCTTGTTTGGGGTGTTTTTGACTTCTTTTTGGGTCTCTGTTGGGTTTTGTTGTGTTCTTGTTGCTCGTTAATGTAAATGGGAGTGGATTGTGGGTTTTGGAGAAGATCAGGTGAGTTTAGGGTGGTTTTGGGAGGAAATTCATAGTTTTTGGTTTTTTTTTTCTTCTGATCCAGTTCATTTTTGGGGTGTTTTTGACGTGTTTTTGGGTGTCCGTTGCGTTTCGTTGAGTTCCTAATGGGTTTTCTGGTGGTTGGGAGTGGTCTTTGGGATTTGGAGAACATCAAGCAGGTTTAGGGTGGTTTTGGGGTGGATCTATGATTTTGGGGTTATTTTCTTCCAGTTTTGGGGGTCATCCCGTTCTTTTTTGGGGTGTTTTTGACGTGTTTTGTGGTCTCCGTTGGGTTTGCTTGGGTTTTCCATGGTCATCGTTGTAGAAAAGAGTAAATTGTGGGTTTTGGAGAAGATCAGGTAGGTTTAGTGTAGTATTTTAGAAAAATTCATAGTTTGTTTTTTTTTTTTTGTATTTTTTTTTTTTTTTTACTTTTGATCCTGTTCTTTTTTGGCCTTTTTTTGACGTGTTTTGGTTTCTTCGTTGGGTTTCGTTTGGTTTTCCATGGTCATCAGGGTGAAAAAGAGTAAATTGTGGGTTTTGGAGAAGATCAGGTAGGTTTAGTGTGGTTCTGGTTTGGATCTATGTTTTTTGCGGTTTTTCTATCGTTTTTTTGGTGTTATCCCGTTATTTTTGGGATTGTTTTTGACGTGTTTTGGGTTGTCCGTTGGGTTTCCTTGGGTTTTCCATGGTTATCGTTGTGGAAAAGAGTAAATTGTGGGTTTTGGAGAACTTCAGGTAGGTTTAGGGTTGTTTTGGGGTGGATCAACGGTTTTGGGGGTTTTCTTTCTTTTTTTAGGGGTTATCCCGTTCTTGTTTGGGGTGTTTTTGACTTTTTTTTGGGGTCTCTGATGGGTTTTGTTGCGTTCCCGTTGGTCGTTAAGGTAAATGGGAGTGGATTGTGGGTTTTGGAGAAGATCAGGTAGGTTTAGGGTGGTTTTGTAGAGAAATT
The DNA here is from genome assembly GCF_964211825.1 of Aythya ferina. Lineage (NCBI taxonomy): Eukaryota > Metazoa > Chordata > Aves > Anseriformes > Anatidae > Aythya > Aythya ferina. Next base: position 91,621 of record NC_140331.1, read on the forward strand.
CATAGTTTTGTGGTTTTTTACTTCTGATCCAGTTCTTTTTTGGGGTGTTTTTGACGTGTTTTGGTTTCTCCGTTGGGTTTCGTTTGGTTTTCCATGGTGATCACGGTGAAAAAGAGTAAATTGTGGGTTTTGGAGAACATCAGGTAGGTTTAGGGGGGGGTTTGGGGTGGATCTATGGCTTTTAGAGTTTTCTTTCGTTTCAGGGGGTGATCCTGTTCTGTTTTGTCGTGTTTTTGACGTGTTTTGATGTCTCCGTTGGGTTTCGTTGTGTTTTCCGAGGTCATCATGGTGGAAAATTGTAAATTGTGGGTTTTGGAGAACATCAGGTAGGTTTAGTGTGGTTCTGGTTTGGATCTATGGTTGTTGGGGTTTTCTTTCGTTTTTTGGGGATATCCTGTTCTTGTTTGGGGTGTTTTTGACTTCTTTTTGGGTCTCTGTTGAGTTTCGTTGTGTTCTCGTTGCTCGTTAATGTAAATGGTAGTGGATTGTGGGTTTTGGAGAAGATCAGGTGAGTTTAGGGTGGTTTTGGGAGGAAATTCATAGTTTTTTTTTTTTTTTTTTTTTTTTTTTTTTTTTTTTCTTCTGATCCAGTTCTTTTTTGGGGTGTTTTTGACGTGTTTTGGGGTGTCCGTTGTGTTTCGTTGAGTTCCTAATGGGTTTTCTGGTGGTTGGGAGTGGACCTTGGGATTTGGAGAACATCAAGTAGGTTTAGGGTGGTTTTGGGGTGGATCTATGATTTTGGGGTTATTTTCTTCCAGTTTTGGGGGTCATCACGTTCTTTTCTGGGGTGCTTTTGACGTGTTTTGTGGTCTCCGTTGGGTTTCGTTGTGTTTTCCGTGGTCATCATGGTGGAAAATTGTAAATTGTGGGTTTGGGAGAACATCAGGTAGGTGTAGGGTGGTTTTGGTGTGGATCTATTGTTTTTGGGGTTTTCTTTCTTTTTTTTAGGGGTTATCCCGTTCTTGTTTGGGGTGTTTTTGACTTGTTTTGGGGTCTCCGTTGGGTTTCCTTTGGTTTTCCATGGTCATCATGGTGAAAAAGAGTAAATTGTGGGTTTTGGAGAACATCGGGTAGGTTTAGGGGGACTTTTGGGGTGGTTCTATGGTTTTGGGGGATATTCTTCCAGTTTTTGGGGTGATCCCGTTCTTTATGTTTTTTTTTTTTTTGATTTTTTTTGTGGTCTACGTTTGGTTTCGTTGGGTTCTTGTTGGTCATCCTGATGTAACAGGATAAATTGTGGGTTTTGGAGAACATCAGGTAGGTTTAGGGGGACTTTTGGTGTGGATCTATGGCTTTTGGTGTTTTCTTTCGTTTTTGGAGATGATCCTGTTCTTTTTTGGGGTGTTTTTGACGTGTTTTGTGGTCTCCGTTGGGTTTCATTGTGTTTTCCGTGGTCATCATGGTGGAAAATTGTAAATTGTGGGTTTTGGAGCACATCAGGTAGGTTTAGTGTGGTTCTGGTATGGATCTATGGTTTTTAGGATTTTCTTTCGTTTTTGGGGTTGAAGCAGTTGTTTTTTGGGGTGTTTTTGACGTGTTTTTGGGTCTCCGTTGGGTTTCGTTGGGTTCTCGTTTGTCGTTAAGGTAAATGGGAGTGGATTGTGGGTTTTGGAGAACATCAAGTAGGTTTAGGGTGGTTTTGGGGTGGATGTATGATTTTGGGGTTATTTTCTTCCAGTTTTGGGGGTCATCCCGTTCTTTTCTGGGGTGCTTTTGACGTGTTTTGGGGTCTCCGTTGGGTCTCCTTGGGTTTTCCATGGTCATCGTTGTGGAAAAGTGTAAATTGTGGGTTTTGGAGAAGATCAGGTAGGTTTAGGGTAGTTTTTTAGAAAAATTCATAGTTTTGTGTTTTTTTTACTTCTGATCCAGTTCTTTTTGGGGCTGTTTTTGACGTGTTTTGGTTTCTCCGTTGGGTTTCGTTTGGTTTTCCATGGTCATCACGGTGAAAAAAGCGTAAATTGTGGGTTTTGGAGAACATCAGGTAGGTTTAGGGGGGGTTTTGGGGTGGATCTATGGCTTTTAGAGTTTTCTTTCGTTTTAGGGGGTGATCCTGTTCTGTTTTATGGTGTTTTTGACGTGTTTTGGGGTCTCCGTTGGGTTTTGTTGTGTTTTCCATGGTCATCACGGTGAAAAAGAGTAAATTGTGGGTTTTGGAGAACATCAGGTAGGTTTAGGGGGGGGTTTGGGGTGGATCTCTGGCTTTTAGAGTTTTCTTTCGTTTTAGGGGGTGATCCTGTTCTTTTTTGTGTTTTTTTTTTTGACGTGTTTTGGTTTCTCCGTTGGGTTTCGTTTGGTTTTCCATGGTCATCATGGTGGAAAATTGTAAATTGTGGGTTTTGGAGCACATCAGGTAGGTTTAGTGTGGTTCTGGTTTGGATCTATGGTTTTTAGGGTTTTGTTTCCTTTTTGGGGTTGAAGCAGTTGTTTTTTGGGGTGTTTTTGACGTGTTTTGCTGTCTCCGTGTGGTTTCGTTGGGTTCTCGTTTGTCGTGAAGTTAAATGGGAGTGGATTGTGGGTTTTGGAGAACATCAAGTAGGTTTAGGGTGGTTTTGGGGTGGATGTGTGATTTTGGGGTTATTTTCTTCCAGTTTTGGGGGTAATCACGTTCTTCTCTGGGGTGCTCTTGACGTGTTTTGTGGTCTCCGTTGGGTTTGCTTGGGTTTTCCGTGGTCATAATGGTGGAAAATTGTAAATTGTGTGTTTTGGAGAACATCAGGTAGGTTTAGTTGGGATTTTGGGGTGGATCTATGGCTTTTAGAGTTTTCTTTTGTTTTAGGGGGTGATCCTGTTCTTTTTTGTGGTGTTTTTGACGTGTTTTGGGGTCTCCTTTGGGTTTCGTTGAGTTCCTAATGGGTTTTCTGGTGGTTGGGAGTGGACTTTGGGATTTGGAGTACATCAGGTAGGTTTAGGGTGGTTCTGGTCTGGATCTATGATTTTTGGGGTTTTCTTTCGATTTGTGGGGTTATCCCGTTCTTGTTTGAGGTGTTTTTGACGTGTTTTGGGGTCTCCGTTGTGTTTCGTTGTGTTTTCCGTGGTCATCATGTTTTAAAATTGTAAATTGTGGGTTTGGGAGAACATCAGGTAGGTTTAGTGTGGTTCTGGTTTGGATCTATGTTTTTTGCGGTTTTCTATCGTTTTTTTGGTGTTATCCCGTTCTTTTTTGGGGTGTTTGTTACTTGTTTTGGGGTCTCCGTTGGGTTTTGTTGGTTCTCATTGGTCGTTAAGGTAAATGGGAGTGGATTGTGGGTTTTGGAGAAGATCAGGTAGGTTTAGGGTGGTTTTGTAGAAAAATTCATAGTTTTGGGGTTTTTTACTTCTGATCCAGTTCTTTTTTTGGGGTGTTTATGACGTGTTTTGGGGTCTCTGTTGGGTTTCATTTGGTTTTCCATGGTCATCAGGGTGAAAAAGAGTAAATTGTGGGTTTTGGAGAACATCGGGTAGGTTTTAGCGGGACTTTTGGGGTGGTTCTATGGTTTTGGGGGATATTCTTCCAGTTTTGGGGGTGATCCCGTTCTTTTTTGGGGTGTTTTTGACGTGTTTTGTGGTCTACGTTTGGTTCTGTTGGGTTCTTGTTGGTCATCATGATGTAACAGGATAAATTGTGGGTTTTGGAGAACATCAGGTAGGTTTAGGGGGACTTTTGGTGTGGATCTATGGCTTTTAGTGTTTTCTTTCGTTTTTGGGGGTGATCCTGTTCTTTTTTGGGGTGTTTTTGACGTGTTTTGGGGTCTCCGTTGGGTTTCGTTGTGATTTCCGTCGTCATCATGGTGGAAAAGTGTAAATTGTGGGTTTTGGAGAACATCAGGTAGGTTTAGGGTGGTTTTGGGAGTGGATCTATGATTTTGGGGTTATTTTCTTCCAGTTTTGGGGTCATCCCGTTCTTTTTTGGGGTGCTTTTGACGTGTTTTGGGGTCTCCGTTGGGTTTCCTTGGGTTTTCCATGGTCATCGTTGTGGAAAAGAGTAAATTGTGGGTTTTGGAGAAGATCAGGTTGGTTTAGGGTGGTTTTGTAGAGAAATTCATAATTTTGTGTTTTTTTACTTCTGATCCAGTTCTTTTTTTTGGGTGTTTTTGACGTGTTTTTTTTCTCCGTTGGATTTCTTTTGGTTTTCCATGGTCATCATGGTGAAAAAGAGTAAATTGTGGGTTTTGGAGAACATCAGGTAGGTTTAGGGTGGGGGGCTGGGGTGGATCTATGGCTTTTAGTGTTTTCTTTCTTTTTAGGGGGTGATCCTGTTCCTTTTTTTGGGGTGTTTTTGACGTGTTTTGGGGTCTCCGTTGGGTTTCGTTGTGTTTTCCGTGGTCATCATGGTGGAAAATGGTAAATTGTGGGTTTTGGAGAACATCAGGTAGGTTTAGGGTGGTTTTGGGGTGGATCTATGATTTTGGGGTTATTTTCTTCCAGTTTTGGGGGTCATCCCGTTCTTTTTTGGCGTGCTTTTGACGTGTTTTGGGGTCTCTGTTGGGTTTCCTTGGGTTTTCCATGCTTATCGTTGTAGAAAAGAGTAAATTTTGGGTTTTGGAGAACGTCAGTTAGGTTTAGGGTGGTTTTGGGGTCGATCGACTTTTTTGGGGGTTTTCATTCTTTTTTTAGTGGTTATCCCGTTCTTGTTTGGGGTGTTTTTGACTTGTTTTGGGGTCTCCGTTGGTTTTTGTTGGGCTCTCGTTGGTAGTTAAGGTAAATGGGAATGGATTGTTGGGTTTGGAGAAGATCAGGTAGGTTTAGGGTGTTTTTGTAGAAATATTCATAGTTTTGGGTTTTTTTACTTCTGATCCAGTTCTTTTTTGGGGTGTTTTTGACGTGTTTTGGTTTCTCCGTTGGGTTTCATTTGGTTTTCCATGGTGATCACGGTGAAAAAGAGTAAATTGTGGGTTTTGGAGCACATCAGGTAGGTTTAGTGTGGTTCTGGTTTGGATCTATGGTTTTTAGGGTTTTGTTTCGTTTTTGGGGTTGAAGCAGTTGTTTTTTGGGGTGTTTTTGACGTGTTTTGCGGTCTCCGTGTGGTTTCGTTGGGTTCTCGTTTGTCGTTAAGGTAAATGGGAGTGGATTGTGGGTATTGGAGAACATCAAGTAGGTTTAGGGTGGTTTTGGGGTGGATGTGTGATTTTGGGGTTATTTTCTTCCAGTTTTGGGGGTCATCACGTTCTTCTCTGGGGTGCTTTTGACGTGTTTTGTGGTCTCCGTTGGGTTTGCTTGGGTTTTCCGTGGTCATCATGGTGGAAAATGGTAAATTGTGTGTTTTGGAGAACATCAGGTAGGTTTAGTGGGTGTTTTGGGGTGGATCTATGGCTTTTAGAGTTTTCTTTCGTTTTAGGGGGTGATCCTGTTCTTTTTTGTGGTGTTTTTGACGTTTTTTGGGGTCTCTGTTGGGTTTCGTTGAGTTCCTAATGGGTTTTCTGGTGGTTGGGAGTGGACTTTGGGATTTGGAGTACATCAGGTAGGTTTAGGGTGGTTCTGGTCTGGATCTATGATTTTTGGGGTTTTCTTTCGATTTGTGGGGTTATCCCGTTCTTGTTTGAGGTGTTTTTGACGTGTTTTGGGGTCTCCGTTGTGTTTCGTTGTGTTTTCCGTGGTCATCATGTTTTAAAATTGTAAATTGTGGGTTTGGGAGAACATCAGGTAGGTTTAGTGTGGTTCTGGTTTGGATCTATGTTTTTTGCGGTTTTCTATCGTTTTTTTGGTGTTATCCCGTTCTTTTTTGGGGTGTTTGTTACTTGTTTTGGGGTCTCCGTTGGGTTTTGTTGGTTCTCATTGGTCGTTAAGGTAAATGGGAGTGGATTGTGGGTTTTGGAGAAGATCAGGTAGGTTTAGGGTGGTTTTGTAGAAAAATTCATAGTTTTGGGGTTTTTTACTTCTGATCCAGTTCTTTTTTTGGGGTGTTTATGACGTGTTTTGGGGTCTCTGTTGGGTTTCATTTGGTTTTCCATGGTCATCAGGGTGAAAAAGAGTAAATTGTGGGTTTTGGAGAACATCGGGTAGGTTTTAGCGGGACTTTTGGGGTGGTTCTATGGTTTTGGGGGATATTCTTCCAGTTTTGGGGGTGATCCCGTTCTTTTTTGGGGTGTTTTTGACGTGTTTTGTGGTCTACGTTTGGTTCTGTTGGGTTCTTGTTGGTCATCATGATGTAACAGGATAAATTGTGGGTTTTGGAGAACATCAGGTAGGTTTAGGGGGACTTTTGGTGTGGATCTATGGCTTTTAGTGTTTTCTTTCGTTTTTGGGGGTGATCCTGTTCTTTTTTGGGGTGTTTTTGACGTGTTTTGTGGTCTCCGTTGGGTTTCGTTGTGATTTCCGTCGTCATCATGGTGGAAAAGTGTAAATTGTGGGTTTTGGAGAACATCAGGTAGGTTTAGGGTGGTTTTGGGAGTGGATCTATGATTTTGGGGTTATTTTCTTCCAGTTTTGGGGTCATCCCGTTCTTTTTTGGGGTGCTTTTGACGTGTTTTGGGGTCTCCGTTGGGTTTCCTTGGGTTTTCCATGGTCATCGTTGTGGAAAAGAGTAAATTGTGGGTTTTGGAGAAGATCAGGTAGGTTTAGGGTGGTTTTGTAGAGAAATTCATAATTTTGTGTTTTTTTACTTCTGATCCAGTTCTTTTTTTTGGGTGTTTTTGACGTGTTTTTTTTCTCCGTTGGATTTCTTTTGGTTTTCCATGGTCATCATGGTGAAAAAGAGTAAATTGTGGGTTTTGGAGAACATCAGGTAGGTTTAGGGTGGGGGGCTGGGGTGGATCTATGGCTTTTAGTGTTTTCTTTCTTTTTAGGGGGTGATCCTGTTCCTTTTTTTGGGGTGTTTTTGACGTGTTTTGGGGTCTCCGTTGGGTTTCGTTGTGTTTTCCGTGGTCATCATGGTGGAAAATTGTAAATTGTGGGTTTTGGAGAACATCAGGTAGGTTTAGGGTGGTTTTGGGGTGGATCTATGATTTTGGGGTTATTTTCTTCCAGTTTTGGGGGTCATCCCGTTCTTTTTTGGCGTGCTTTTGACGTGTTTTGGGGTCTCTGTTGGGTTTCCTTGGGTTTTCCATGCTTATCGTTGTAGAAAAGAGTAAATTTTGGGTTTTGGAGAACGTCAGTTAGGTTTAGGGTGGTTTTGGGGTCGATCGACTTTTTTGGGGGTTTTCATTCTTTTTTTAGTGGTTATCCCGTTCTTGTTTGGGGTGTTTTTGACTTGTTTTGGGGTCTCCGTTGGTTTTTGTTGGGCTCTCGTTGGTAGTTAAGGTAAATGGGAATGGATTGTTGGGTTTGGAGAAGATCAGGTAGGTTTAGGGTGTTTTTGTAGAAATATTCATAGTTTTGGGTTTTTTTACTTCTGATCCAGTTCTTTTTTGGGGTGTTTTTGACGTGTTTTGGTTTCTCCGTTGGGTTTCATTTGGTTTTCCATGGTGATCACGGTGAAAAAGAGTAAATTGTGGGTTTTGGAGCACATCAGGTAGGTTTAGTGTGGTTCTGGTTTGGATCTATGGTTTTTAGGGTTTTGTTTCGTTTTTGGGGTTGAAGCAGTTGTTTTTTGGGGTGTTTTTGACGTGTTTTGCGGTCTCCGTGTGGTTTCGTTGGGTTCTCGTTTGTCGTTAAGGTAAATGGGAGTGGATTGTGGGTATTGGAGAACATCAAGTAGGTTTAGGGTGGTTTTGGGGTGGATGTGTGATTTTGGGATTATTTTCTTCCAGTTTTGGGGGTCATCACGTTCTTCTCTGGGGTGCTTTTGACGTGTTTTGTGGTCTCCGTTGGGTTTGCTTGGGTTTTCCGTGGTCATCATGGTGGAAAATGGTAAATTGTGTGTTTTGGAGAACATCAGGTAGGTTTAGTGGGTGTTTTGGGGTGGATCTATGGCTTTTAGAGTTTTCTTTCGTTTTAGGGGGTGATCCTGTTCTTTTTTGTGGTGTTTTTGACGTTTTTTGGGGTCTCTGTTGGGTTTCGTTGAGTTCCTAATGGGTTTTCTGGTGGTTGGGAGTGGACTTTGGGATTTGGAGTACATCAGGTAGGTTTAGGGTGGTTCTGGTCTGGATCTATGATTTTTGGGGTTTTCTTTCGATTTGTGGGGTTATCCCGTTCTTGTTTGAGGTGTTTTTGACGTGTTTTGGGGTCTCCGTTGTGTTTCGTTGTGTTTTCCGTGGTCATCATGTTTTAAAATTGTAAATTGTGGGTTTGGGAGAACATCAGGTAGGTTTAGTGTGGTTCTGGTTTGGATCTATGTTTTTTGCGGTTTTCTATCGTTTTTTTGGTGTTATCCCGTTCTTTTTTGGGGTGTTTGTTACTTGTTTTGGGGTCTCCGTTGGGTTTTGTTGGTTCTCATTGGTCGTTAAGGTAAATGGGAGTGGATTGTGGGTTTTGGAGAAGATCAGGTAGGTTTAGGGTGGTTTTGTAGAAAAATTCATAGTTTTGGGTTTTTTTACTTCTGATCCTGTTCTTTTTTGGGGTGTGTATGACGTGTTTTGGGGTCTCTGTTGGGTTTCGTTTGGTTTACCATGGTCATCATGGTGAAAAAGGGTAAATTGTGGGTTTTGGAGAACATCGGGTAGGTTTTAGCGGGACTTTTGGGGTGGTTCTATGGTTTTGGGGGATATTCTTCCAGTTTTGGGGGTGATCCCGTTCTTTTTTGGGGTGTTTTTGACGTGTTTTGTGGTCTACGTTTGGTTCTGTTGGGTTCTTGTTGGTCATCATGATGTAACAGGATAAATTGTGGGTTTTGGAGAACATCAGGTAGGTTTAGGGGGACTTTTGGTGTGGATCTATGGCTTTTAGTGTTTTCTTTCGTTTTTGGGGTTGATCCTGTTCTTTTTTGGGGTGTTTTTGACGTGTTTTGTGGTCTCCGTTAGGTTTCCTTGGGTTTTCCATGGTCATCGTTGTGGAAAAGAGTAAATTGTGGGTTTTGGAGAAGATCAGGTAGGTTTAGGGTGGTTTTGGGGTGGATCTATGGTTTTGGGGTTATTTTCTTCCAGTTTTGGGGGTCATCCTGTTCTTTTTTGGGGTGCTTTTGACGTGTTTTGGGGTCTCCGTTGGGTTTCCTTGGGTTTTCCATGGTCATCGTTGTGGAAAAGAGTAAATTGTGGGTTTTGGAGAACATCAAGTAGGTTTAAGGTGGTTTTGGGGTGGATGTATGATTTTGGGGTTATTTTCTTCCAGTTTTGGGGGTCATCACGTTCTTTTCTGGGGTGCTTTTGACGTGTTTTGTGGTCTCCGTTGGGTTTCGTTGTGTTTTCCGTGGTCATCATGGTGGAAAATTGTAAATTGTGGGTTTTGGAGAACATCAGGTAGGTGTAGGGTGGTTTTGGTGTGGATCTATTGTTTTTGGGGTTTTCTTTCTTTTTTTAGGTGTTATCACGTTCTTGTTTCGGGTGTTTTTGACTTGTTTTGGGGTCTCCGTTGGGTTTTCTTTGGTTTTCCATGGTCATCAGGGTGAAAAAGAGTAAATTGTGGGTTTTGGAGAACATCGGGTAGGTTTAGGGGGACTTTTGGGGTGGTTCTATGGTTTTGGGGGATATTCTTCCAGTTTTTGGGGTGATCCCGTTCTTTATGTTTTTTTTTTTTGATTTTTTTTGTGGTCTACGTTTGGTTTCGTTGGGTTCTTGTTGGTCATCCTGATGTAACAGGATAAATTGTGGGTTTTGGAGAACATCAGGTAGGTTTAGGGGGACTTTTGGTGTGGATCTATGGCTTTTGGTGTTTTCTTTCGTTTTTGGAGATGATCCTGTTCTTTTTTGGGGTGTTTTTGACGTGTTTTGTGGTCTCCGTTGGGTTTCATTGTGTTTTCCGTGGTCATCATGGTGGAAAATTGTAAATTGTGGGTTTTGGAGCACATCAGGTAGGTTTAGTGTGGTTCTGGTATGGATCTATGGTTTTTAGGATTTTCTTTCGTTTTTGGGGTTGAAGCAGTTGTTTTTTGGGCTGTTTTTGACGTGTTTTTGGGTCTCCGTTGGGTTTCGTTGGGTTCTCGTTTGTCGTTAAGGTAAATGGGAGTGGATTGTGGGTTTTGGAGAACATCAAGTAGGTTTAGGGTGGTTTTGGGGTGGATGTATGATTTTGGGGTTATTTTCTTCCAGTTTTGGGGGTCATCACGTTCTTTTCTGGGGTGCTTTTGACGTGTTTTGGGGTCTCCGTTGGGTTTCCTTGGGTTTTCCATGGTCATCGTTGTGGAAAAGTGTAAATTGTGGGTTTTGGAGAAGATCAGGTAGGTTTAGGGTAGTTTTTTAGAAAAATTCATAGTTTTGTGTTTTTTTTTACTTCTGATCCAGTTCTTTTTGGGGCTGTTTTTGACGTGTTTTGGTTTCTCCGTTGGGTTTCGTTTGGTTTTCCATGGTCATCACGGTGAAAAAAGCGTAAATTGTGGGTTTTGGAGAACATCAGGTAGGATTAGTGGGGGTTTTGGGGTGGATCTATGGCTTTTAGAGTTTTCTTTCGTTTTAGGGGGTGATCCTGTTCTGTTTTGTGGTGTTTTTGACGTGTTTTGGGGTCTCCGTTGGGTTTCGTTGTGTTTTCCGTGGTCATCATGGTGGAAAATTGTAAATTGTGGGTTTTGGAGAAGATCAGGTAGGTTTAGGGTGGTTTTGGTGTGGATCTATGATTTTGGGGTTATTTTCTTCCAGTTTTGGGGGTCATCACGTTCTTTTCTGGGGTGCTTTTGACGTGTTTTGGGGTCTCCGTTGGGTCTCCTTGGGTTTTCCATGGTCATCGTTGTGGAAAAGTGTAAATTGTGGGTTTTGGAGAAGATCAGGTAGGTTTAGGGTAGTTTTTTAGAAAAATTCATAGTTTTGTGTTTTTTTTACTTCTGATCCAGTTCTTTTTTGGGCTGTTTTTGACGTGTTTTGGTTTCTCCGTTGGGTTTCGTTTGGTTTTCCATGGTCATCACGGTGAAAAAAGCGTAAATTGTGGGTTTTGGAGAACATCAGGTAGGTTTAGGGGTACTTTTGGGGTGGATCTATGGCTTTTTGGGTTTTCTTTCTTTTTGGGGAATGATCCTGTTATTTTTGGGGGGTTTTTGACGTGTTTTGGGGTCTCCATTAGGTTTTGTTGGGTTCTTGTTTGTTATTATGTTAAATAGGAGTGGATTGTGGGTTTTGGAGAATATCAGGTTGGTTTAAGGGTTTTTTTAGGGTTAAATCATGGCATTTTGTATTTTTTTTTTCGGATCTGGGTTGATTTTGGTGTGTTTTTGTCGTGTTTGGTGGTCTCCGTTGGGTTTCGTTGGGTTTTCCGTGGTCACCATGGTGGAAAAGGATAAATTGTTGGTTTTGGAGAACTTCAGGTAGGTTTAGGGGGACTTTACGCGTGGATTCATGGTATTTGGGTTTTCTTCTTTTTGGGGGAGTGATCCTCTCCTTTCTTCGGGTGATTTTGAAGCGTTTTGTGGTTTCCGTTGCGTTTCGTTGAGTTCCTAATGTGTTTTATGTTGGTTGGGAGTGTGCTTTGGGATTAGGAGAACATCAGGTAGGTTTAGGGTGTCTTTGGGGTGGATCTACGGTTTTTGGGGTTTTCTTTCTTAATTTAGGGGTTATCCCGGTCTTGTTTGGGGTGTTTTTGACTTGTTTTGGGGTCTCTGTTGGGTTTTGTAGGGTTCTCGTTGCTCGTTAAGGTAAATGGGAGTGGATTGTGGGTTTGGGAGAACATCAGGTAGGTTTAGTGTGGTTCTGGTTTGGATCTACGGTTTTTGCAGTTTTTCTATCGTTTTTTTGGTGTTATCCCGTTCTTGTTTGGTGTGTTTTTGACGTGTTTGTGGTCTCCGTTGGGTTTCCTTTGGTTTTCCATGGTTATCGTTGTGGAAAAGTGTAAATTGTGGGTTTTGGAGAACGTCAGGTAGGTTTAGGGTGGTTTTGGGGTGGATCTACGGTTTTTGGGGTTTTCTTTCTTAATTTAGGGGTTATCCCGTTCTTGTTTGGGGTGTTTTTGACTTGTTTTGGGGTCTCCGTTGGGTTTTGTTGGGTTCTCGTTGGTCGTTAAGGTAAATGGGAGTGGATTGTGGGTTTTGGAGAAGATCAGGTAGGTTTAGGGTGTTTTTGTAGAAAAATTCATAGTTTTAGGGTTTTTTACTTCTGATCCAGTTCTTTTTTGGGGTGTTTTTGACCTGTTTTGGTTTCTCTGTTGGGTTTCGTTTGGTTTTCCATGGTCATCACGGTGAAAAAAGAGTAAATTGTGGGTTTTGGAGAACATCAGGTAGGTTTAGTGGGGGTTTTGGGGTGGATCTATGGCTTTTAGAGTTTTCTTTCGTTTTAGGGGGTGATCCTGTTCTGTTTTGTGGTGTTTTTGACGTGTTTTGGGGTCTCCGTTGGGTTTCGTTTTGTTTTCCGTGGTCATCATGGTGGAAAATTGTAAATTGTGGGTTTTGGAGAACATCAGGTAGGTTTAGGGTGGTTTTGGGGTGGATCTATGATTTTGGGGTTATTTTCTTCCAAGTTTGGGGGTCATCCCGTTCTTTTTTGGGGTGCTTTTGACGTGTTTTGGGGTCTCCGTTGGGTTTCCTTGGGTTTTCCATGGTCATCGTTGTGGAAAAGAGTAAATTGTGGGTTTTGGAGAAGATCAGGTAGGTTTAGGGTGGTTTTGGGGTGGATCTATAGTTTTTGTGGTTTTCTTTCTTTTTTGGGGTTATCCCGTTCTTGTTTGGGGTGTTTTTGACTTCTTTTTGGGTCTCTGTTGGGTTTTGTTGTGTTCTTGTTGCTCGTTAATGTAAATGGGAGTGGATTGTGGGTTTTGGAGAAGATCAGGTGAGTTTAGGGTGGTTTTGGGAGGAAATTCATAGTTTTTGGTTTTTTTTTTCTTCTGATCCAGTTCATTTTTGGGGTGTTTTTGACGTGTTTTTGGGTGTCCGTTGCGTTTCGTTGAGTTCCTAATGGGTTTTCTGGTGGTTGGGAGTGGTCTTTGGGATTTGGAGAACATCAAGCAGGTTTAGGGTGGTTTTGGGGTGGATCTATGATTTTGGGGTTATTTTCTTCCAGTTTTGGGGGTCATCCCGTTCTTTTTTGGGGTGTTTTTGACGTGTTTTGTGGTCTCCGTTGGGTTTGCTTGGGTTTTCCATGGTCATCGTTGTAGAAAAGAGTAAATTGTGGGTTTTGGAGAAGATCAGGTAGGTTTAGTGTAGTATTTTAGAAAAATTCATAGTTTGTTTTTTTTTTTTTGTATTTTTTTTTTTTTTTTACTTTTGATCCTGTTCTTTTTTGGCCTTTTTTTGACGTGTTTTGGTTTCTTCGTTGGGTTTCGTTTGGTTTTCCATGGTCATCAGGGTGAAAAAGAGTAAATTGTGGGTTTTGGAGAAGATCAGGTAGGTTTAGTGTGGTTCTGGTTTGGATCTATGTTTTTTGCGGTTTTTCTATCGTTTTTTTGGTGTTATCCCGTTATTTTTGGGATTGTTTTTGACGTGTTTTGGGTTGTCCGTTGGGTTTCCTTGGGTTTTCCATGGTTATCGTTGTGGAAAAGAGTAAATTGTGGGTTTTGGAGAACTTCAGGTAGGTTTAGGGTTGTTTTGGGGTGGATCAACGGTTTTGGGGGTTTTCTTTCTTTTTTTAGGGGTTATCCCGTTCTTGTTTGGGGTGTTTTTGACTTTTTTTTGGGGTCTCTGATGGGTTTTGTTGCGTTCCCGTTGGTCGTTAAGGTAAATGGGAGTGGATTGTGGGTTTTGGAGAAGATCAGGTAGGTTTAGGGTGGTTTTGTAGAGAAATTCATAGTTTTGTGGTTTTTTACTTCTGATCCAGTTCTTTTTTGGGGTGTTTTTGACGTGTTTTGGTTTCTCCGTTGGGTTTCGTTTGGTTTTCCATGGTGATCACGGTGAAAAAGAGTAAATTGTGGGTTTTGGAGAACATCAGGTAGGTTTAGGGGGGGGTTTGGGGTGGATCTATGGCTTTTAGAGTTTTCTTTCGTTTCAGGGGGTGATCCTGTTCTGTTTTGTCGTGTTTTTGACGTGTTTTGATGTCTCCGTTGGGTTTCGTTGTGTTTTCCGAGGTCATCATGGTGGAAAATTGTAAATTGTGGGTTTTGGAGAACATCAGGTAGGTTTAGTGTGGTTCTGGTTTGGATCTATGGTTGTTGGGGTTTTCTTTCGTTTTTTGGGGATATCCTGTTCTTGTTTGGGGTGTTTTTGACTTCTTTTTGGGTCTCTGTTGAGTTTCGTTGTGTTCTCGTTGCTCGTTAATGTAAATGGTAGTGGATTGTGGGTTTTGGAGAAGATCAGGTGAGTTTAGGGTGGTTTTGGGAGGAAATTCATAGTTTTTTTTTTTTTTTTTTTTTTTTTTTTTTTTTTTTTTCTTCTGATCCAGTTCTTTTTTGGGGTGTTTTTGACGTGTTTTGGGGTGTCCGTTGTGTTTCGTTGAGTTCCTAATGGGTTTTCTGGTGGTTGGGAGTGGACCTTGGGATTTGGAGAACATCAAGTAGGTTTAGGGTGGTTTTGGGGTGGATCTATGATTTTGGGGTTATTTTCTTCCAGTTTTGGGGGTCATACTGTTCTTTTTTGGGGTGTTTTTGACGTGTTTTGTGGTCTCCGTTGGGTTTCGTTGTGTTTTCCGTGGTCATCATGGTGGAAAATTGTAAATTGTGGGTTTGGGAGAACATCAGGTAGGTGTAGGGTGGTTTTGGTGTGGATCTATTGTTTTTGGGGTTTTCTTTCTTTTTTTTAGGGGTTATCCCGTTCTTGTTTGGGGTGTTTTTGACTTGTTTTGGGGTCTCCGTTGGGTTTCCTTTGGTTTTCCATGGTCATCAGGGTGAAAAAGAGTAAATTGTGGGTTTTGGAGAACATCGGGTAGGTTTAGGGGGACTTTTGGGGTGGTTCTATGGTTTTGGGGGATATTCTTCCAGTTTTTGGGGTGATCCCGTTCTTTATGTTTTTTTTTTTTTTGATTTTTTTTGTGGTCTACGTTTGGTTTCGTTGGGTTCTTGTTGGTCATCCTGATGTAACAGGATAAATTGTGGGTTTTGGAGAACATCAGGTAGGTTTAGGGGGACTTTTGGTGTGGATCTATGGCTTTTGGTGTTTTCTTTCGTTTTTGGAGATGATCCTGTTCTTTTTTGGGGTGTTTTTGACGTGTTTTGTGGTCTCCGTTGGGTTTCATTGTGTTTTCCGTGGTCATCATGGTGGAAAATTGTAAATTGTGGGTTTTGGAGCACATCAGGTAGGTTTAGTGTGGTTCTGGTATGGATCTATGGTTTTTAGGATTTTCTTTCGTTTTTGGGGTTGAAGCAGTTGTTTTTTGGGGTGTTTTTGACGTGTTTTTGGGTCTCCGTTGGGTTTCGTTGGGTTCTCGTTTGTCGTTAAGGTAAATGGGAGTGGATTGTGGGTTTTGGAGAACATCAAGTAGGTTTAGGGTGGTTTTGGGGTGGATGTATGATTTTGGGGTTATTTTCTTCCAGTTTTGGGGGTCATCCCGTTCTTTTCTGGGGTGCTTTTGACGTGTTTTGGGGTCTCCGTTGGGTCTCCTTGGGTTTTCCATGGTCATCGTTGTGGAAAAGTGTAAATTGTGGGTTTTGGAGAAGATCAGGTAGGTTTAGGGTAGTTTTTTAGAAAAATTCATAGTTTTGTGTTTTTTTTACTTCTGATCCAGTTCTTTTTGGGGCTGTTTTTGACGTGTTTTGGTTTCTCCGTTGGGTTTCGTTTGGTTTTCCATGGTCATCACGGTGAAAAAAGCGTAAATTGTGGGTTTTGGAGAACATCAGGTAGGTTTAGGGGGGGTTTTGGGGTGGATCTATGGCTTTTAGAGTTTTCTTTCGTTTTAGGGGGTGATCCTGTTCTGTTTTATGGTGTTTTTGACGTGTTTTGGGGTCTCCGTTGGGTTTTGTTGTGTTTTCCATGGTCATCACGGTGAAAAAGAGTAAATTGTGGGTTTTGGAGAACATCAGGTAGGTTTAGGGGGGGGTTTGGGGTGGATCTCTGGCTTTTAGAGTTTTCTTTCGTTTTAGGGGGTGATCCTGTTCTTTTTTGTGTTTTTTTTTTTGACGTGTTTTGGTTTCTCCGTTGGGTTTCGTTTGGTTTTCCATGGTCATCATGGTGGAAAATTGTAAATTGTGGGTTTTGGAGCACATCAGGTAGGTTTAGTGTGGTTCTGGTTTGGATCTATGGTTTTTAGGGTTTTGTTTCCTTTTTGGGGTTGAAGCAGTTGTTTTTTGGGGTGTTTTTGACGTGTTTTGCTGTCTCCGTGTGGTTTCGTTGGGTTCTCGTTTGTCGTGAAGTTAAATGGGAGTGGATTGTGGGTTTTGGAGAACATCAAGTAGGTTTAGGGTGGTTTTGGGGTGGATGTGTGATTTTGGGGTTATTTTCTTCCAGTTTTGGGGGTAATCACGTTCTTCTCTGGGGTGCTCTTGACGTGTTTTGTGGTCTCCGTTGGGTTTGCTTGGGTTTTCCGTGGTCATAATGGTGGAAAATTGTAAATTGTGTGTTTTGGAGAACATCAGGTAGGTTTAGTTGGGATTTTGGGGTGGATCTATGGCTTTTAGAGTTTTCTTTTGTTTTAGGGGGTGATCCTGTTCTTTTTTGTGGTGTTTTTGACGTGTTTTGGGGTCTCCTTTGGGTTTCGTTGAGTTCCTAATGGGTTTTCTGGTGGTTGGGAGTGGACTTTGGGATTTGGAGTACATCAGGTAGGTTTAGGGTGGTTCTGGTCTGGATCTATGATTTTTGGGGTTTTCTTTCGATTTGTGGGGTTATCCCGTTCTTGTTTGAGGTGTTTTTGACGTGTTTTGGGGTCTCCGTTGTGTTTCGTTGTGTTTTCCGTGGTCATCATGGTTTAAAATTGTAAATTGTGGGTTTGGGAGAACATCAGGTAGGTTTAGTGTGGTTCTGGTTTGGATCTATGTTTTTTGCGGTTTTCTATCGTTTTTTTGGTGTTATCCCGTTCTTTTTTGGGGTGTTTGTTACTTGTTTTGGGGTCTCCGTTGGGTTTTGTTGGTTCTCGTTGGTCGTTAATGTAAATGGGAGTGGATTGTGGGTTTCGGAGAAGATCAGGTAGGTTTAGGGTGGTTTTGTAGAAAAATTCATAGTTTTGGGGTTTTTTACTTCTGATCCAGTTCTTTTTTTGGGGTGTTTATGACGTGTTTTGGGGTCTCTGTTGGGTTTCATTTGGTTTTCCATGGTCATCAGGGTGAAAAAGAGTAAATTGTGGGTTTTGGAGAACATCGGGTAGGTTTTAGCGGGACTTTTGGGGTGGTTCTATGGTTTTGGGGGATATTCTTCCAGTTTTGGGGGTGATCCCGTTCTTTTTTGGGGTGTTTTTGACGTGTTTTGTGGTCTACGTTTGGTTCTGTTGGGTTCTTGTTGGTCATCATGATGTAACAGGATAAATTGTGGGTTTTGGAGAACATCAGGTAGGTTTAGGGGGACTTTTGGTGTGGATCTATGGCTTTTAGTGTTTTCTTTCGTTTTTGGGGGTGATCCTGTTCTTTTTTGGGGTGTTTTTGACGTGTTTTGTGGTCTCCGTTGGGTTTCGTTGTGATTTCCGTCGTCATCATGGTGGAAAAGTGTAAATTGTGGGTTTTGGAGAACATCAGGTAGGTTTAGGGTGGTTTTGGGAGTGGATCTATGATTTTGGGGTTATTTTCTTCCAGTTTTGGGGTCATCCCGTTCTTTTTTGGGGTGCTTTTGACGTGTTTTGGGGTCTCCGTTGGGTTTCCTTGGGTTTTCCATGGTCATCGTTGTGGAAAAGAGTAAATTGTGGGTTTTGGAGAAGATCAGGTAGGTTTAGGGTGGTTTTGTAGAGAAATTCATAATTTTGTGTTTTTTTACTTCTGATCCAGTTCTTTTTTTTGGGTGTTTTTGACGTGTTTTGTTTTCTCCGTTGGATTTCTTTTGGTTTTCCATGGTCATCATGGTGAAAAAGAGTAAATTGTGGGTTTTGGAGAACATCAGGTAGGTTTAGGGTGGGGGGCTGGGGTGGATCTATGGCTTTTAGTGTTTTCTTTCTTTTTAGGGGGTGATCCTGTTCCTTTTTTTGGGGTGTTTTTGACGTGTTTTGGGGTCTCCGTTGGGTTTCGTTGTGTTTTCCGTGGTCATCATGGTGGAAAATGGTAAATTGTGGGTTTTGGAGAACATCAGGTAGGTTTAGGGTGGTTTTGGGGTGGATCTATGATTTTGGGGTTATTTTCTTCCAGTTTTGGGGGTCATCCCGTTCTTTTTTGGCGTGCTTTTGACGTGTTTTGGGGTCTCTGTTGGGTTTCCTTGGGTTTTCCATGCTTATCGTTGTAGAAAAGAGTAAATTTTGGGTTTTGGAGAACGTCAGTTAGGTTTAGGGTGGTTTTGGGGTCGATCGACTTTTTTGGGGGTTTTCATTCTTTTTTTAGTGGTTATCCCGTTCTTGTTTGGGGTGTTTTTGACTTGTTTTGGGGTCTCCGTTGGTTTTTGTTGGGCTCTCGTTGGTAGTTAAGGTAAATGGGAATGGATTGTTGGGTTTGGAGAAGATCAGGTAGGTTTAGGGTGTTTTTGTAGAAATATTCATAGTTTTGGGTTTTTTTACTTCTGATCCAGTTCTTTTTTGGGGTGTTTTTGACGTGTTTTGGTTTCTCCGTTGGGTTTCATTTGGTTTTCCATGGTGATCACGGTGAAAAAGAGTAAATTGTGGGTTTTGGAGCACATCAGGTAGGTTTAGTGTGGTTCTGGTTTGGATCTATGGTTTTTAGGGTTTTGTTTCGTTTTTGGGGTTGAAGCAGTTGTTTTTTGGGGTGTTTTTGACGTGTTTTGCGGTCTCCGTGTGGTTTCGTTGGGTTCTCGTTTGTCGTTAAGGTAAATGGGAGTGGATTGTGGGTATTGGAGAACATCAAGTAGGTTTAGGGTGGTTTTGGGGTGGATGTGTGATTTTGGGGTTATTTTCTTCCAGTTTTGGGGGTCATCACGTTCTTCTCTGGGGTGCTTTTGACGTGTTTTGTGGTCTCCGTTGGGTTTGCTTGGGTTTTCCGTGGTCATCATGGTGGAAAATGGTAAATTGTGTGTTTTGGAGAACATCAGGTAGGTTTAGTGGGTGTTTTGGGGTGGATCTATGGCTTTTAGAGTTTTCTTTCGTTTTAGGGGGTGATCCTGTTCTTTTTTGTGGTGTTTTTGACGTTTTTTGGGGTCTCTGTTGGGTTTCGTTGAGTTCCTAATGGGTTTTCTGGTGGTTGGGAGTGGACTTTGGGATTTGGAGTACATCAGGTAGGTTTAGGGTGGTTCTGGTCTGGATCTATGATTTTTGGGGTTTTCTTTCGATTTGTGGGGTTATCCCGTTCTTGTTTGAGGTGTTTTTGACGTGTTTTGGGGTCTCCGTTGTGTTTCGTTGTGTTTTCCGTGGTCATCATGTTTTAAAATTGTAAATTGTGGGTTTGGGAGAACATCAGGTAGGTTTAGTGTGGTTCTGGTTTGGATCTATGTTTTTTGCGGTTTTCTATCGTTTTTTTGGTGTTATCCCGTTCTTTTTTGGGGTGTTTGTTACTTGTTTTGGGGTCTCCGTTGGGTTTTGTTGGTTCTCATTGGTCGTTAAGGTAAATGGGAGTGGATTGTGGGTTTTGGAGAAGATCAGGTAGGTTTAGGGTGGTTTTGTAGAAAAATTCATAGTTTTGGGTTTTTTTACTTCTGATCCTGTTCTTTTTTGGGGTGTGTATGACGTGTTTTGGGGTCTCTGTTGGGTTTCGTTTGGTTTACCATGGTCATCATGGTGAAAAAGGGTAAATTGTGGGTTTTGGAGAACATCGGGTAGGTTTTAGCGGGACTTTTGGGGTGGTTCTATGGTTTTGGGGGATATTCTTCCAGTTTTGGGGGTGATCCCGTTCTTTTTTGGGGTGTTTTTGACGTGTTTTGTGGTCTACGTTTGGTTCTGTTGGGTTCTTGTTGGTCATCATGATGTAACAGGATAAATTGTGGGTTTTGGAGAACATCAGGTAGGTTTAGGGGGACTTTTGGTGTGGATCTATGGCTTTTAGTGTTTTCTTTCGTTTTTGGGGTTGATCCTGTTCTTTTTTGGGGTGTTTTTGACGTGTTTTGTGGTCTCCGTTAGGTTTCCTTGGGTTTTCCATGGTCATCGTTGTGGAAAAGAGTAAATTGTGGGTTTTGGAGAAGATCAGGTAGGTTTAGGGTGGTTTTGGGGTGGATCTATGGTTTTGGGGTTATTTTCTTCCAGTTTTGGGGGTCATCCTGTTCTTTTTTGGGGTGCTTTTGACGTGTTTTGGGGTCTCCGTTGGGTTTCCTTGGGTTTTCCATGGTCATCGTTGTGGAAAAGAGTAAATTGTGGGTTTTGGAGAATATCA
Organism: Aythya ferina; assembly: GCF_964211825.1. Classification (NCBI taxonomy): domain Eukaryota; kingdom Metazoa; phylum Chordata; class Aves; order Anseriformes; family Anatidae; genus Aythya; species Aythya ferina. The sequence continues at coordinate 111,793 of NC_140331.1, forward strand.
AGTAGGTTTAGGGTGGTTTTGGGGTCGATGTATGATTTTGGGGTTATTTTCTTCCAGTTTTGGGGGTGATGCCGTTCTTGTTTGGGGTGATTTTGACGTGTTTTGGGGTCTCCGTTGGGTTTCGTTGTGTTTTCCGTGGTCATCATGGTGGAAAAGTGTAAATTGTGGGTTTTGGAGAACATCAGGTAGGTGTAGGGTGGTTTTGGTGTGGATCTATTGTTTTTGGGGTTTTCTTTCTTTTTTTAGGGGTTATCCCGTTCTTGTTTCGGGTGTTTTTGACTTGTTTTGGGGTCTCCATTGGGTTTCCTTTGGTTTTCCATGGTCATCAGGGTGAAAAAGAGTAAATTGTGGGTTTTGGAGAACATCGGGTAGGTTTAGGGGGACTTTTGGGGTGGTTCTATGGTTTTGGGGGATATTCTTCCAGTTTTTGGGGTGATCCCGTTCTTTATGTTTTTTTTTTTTGATGTGTTTTGTGGTCTACATTTGGTTTCGTTGGGTTCTTGTTGGTCATCATGATGTAACAGGATAAATTGTGGGTTTTGGAGAACATCAGGTTGGTTTAGGGGGACTTTTGGTGTGGATCTATGGCTTTTGGTGTTTTCTTTCGTTTTTGGAGATGATCCTGTTCTTTTTTGGGGTGTTTTTGACGTGTTTTGTGGTCTCCGTTGGGTTTCATTGTGTTTTCCGTGGTCATCATGGTGGAAAATTGTAAATTGTGGGTTTTGGAGCACATCAGGTAGGTTTAGTGTGGTTCTGGTATGGATCTATGGTTTTTAGGATTTTCTTTCGTTTTTGGGGTTGAACCAGTTGTTTTTTGGGGTGTTTTTGACGTGTTTTTGGGTCTCCGTTGGGTTTCGTTGGGTTCTCGTTTGTCGTTAAGGTAAATGGGAGTGGATTGTGGGTTTTGGAGAACATCAAGTAGGTTTAGGGTGGTTTTGGTGTGGATCTATGATTTTGGGGTTATTTTCTTCCAGTTTTGGGGGTCATCACGTTCTTTTCTGGGGTGCTTTTGACGTGTTTTGTGGTCTCCGTTGGGTTTCCTTGGGTTTTCCATGGTCATCGTTGTGGAAAAGTGTAAATTGTGGGTTTTGGAGAAGATCAGGTAGGTTTAGGGTAGTTTTTTAGAAAAATTTATAGTTTTGTGTTTTTTTTACTTCTGATCCAGTTCTTTTTGGGGCTGTTTTTGACGTGTTTTGGTTTCTCCGTTGGGTTTCGTTTGGTTTTCCATGGTCATCACGGTGAAAAAAGCGTAAATTGTGGGTTTTGGAGAACATCAGGTAGGTTTAGGGGTACTTTTGGGGTGGATCTATGGCTTTTTGGGTTTTCTTTCTTTTTGGGGAATGATCCTGTTATTTTGGGGGGGTTTTTGACGTGTTTTGGGGTCTCCATTAGGTTTTGTTGGGTTCTTGTTTGTTATTATGTTAAATAGGAGTGGATTGTGGGTTTTGGAGAATATCAGGTTGGTTTAAGGGTTTTTTTAGGGTTAAATCATGGCATTTTGTATTTTTTTTTTCGGATCTGGGTTGATTTTGGTGTGTTTTTGTCGTGTTTGGTGGTCTCCGTTGGGTTTCGTTGGGTTTTCCGTGGTCACCATGGTGGAAAAGGATAAATTGTTGGTTTTGGAGAACTTCAGGTAGGTTTAGGGGGACTTTACGCGTGGATTCATGGTATTTGGGTTTTCTTCTTTTTGGGGGAGTGATCCTCTCCTTTCTTCGGGTGATTTTGAAGCGTTTTGTGGTTTCCGTTGCGTTTCGTTGAGTTCCTAATGTGTTTTATGTTGGTTGGGAGTGTGCTTTGGGATTAGGAGAACATCAGGTAGGTTTAGGGTGTCTTTGGGGTGGATCTACGGTTTTTGGGGTTTTCTTTCTTAATTTAGGGGTTATCCCGGTCTTGTTTGGGGTGTTTTTGACTTGTTTTGGGGTCTCTGTTGGGTTTTGTAGGGTTCTCGTTGCTCGTTAAGGTAAATGGGAGTGGATTGTGGGTTTGGGAGAACATCAGGTAGGTTTAGGGTGGTTTTGGGGTGGATCTACGGTTTTTGCAGTTTTTCTATCGTTTTTTTGGTGTTATCCCGTTCTTGTTTGGTGTGTTTTTGACGTGTTTGTGGTCTCCGTTGGGTTTCCTTTGGTTTTCCATGGTTATCGTTGTGGAAAAGTGTAAATTGTGGGTTTTGGAGAACGTCAGGTAGGTTTAGGGTGGTTTTGGGGTGCATCTACGGTTTTGGGGGTTTTCTTTCTTAATTTAGGGGTTATCCCGTTCTTGTTTGGGGTGTTTTTGACTTGTTTTGGGGTCTCCGTTGGGTTTTGTTGGGTTCTCGTTGGTCGTTAAGGTAAATGGGAGTGGATTGTGGGTTTTGGAGAAGATCAGGTAGGTTTAGGGTGGTTTTGTAGAAAAATTCATAGTTTTGGGGTTTTTTACTTCTGATCCAGTTCTTTTTTGGGGTGTTTTTGACCTGTTTTGGTTTCTCCGTTGGGTTTCGTTTGGTTTTCCATGGTCATCACGGTGAAAAAAGTGTAAATTGTGGGTTTTGGAGAACATCAGGTAGGTTTATTGGGGGTTTTGGGGTGGATCTATGGCTTTTAGAGTTTTCTTTCGTTTTAGGGGGTGATCCTGTTCTGTTTTGTGGTGTTTTTGACGTGTTTTGGGGTCTCCGTTGGGTTTCGTTGTGTTTTCCGTGGTCATAATGGTGGAAAATTGTAAATTGTGGGTTTTGGAGAACATTAGGTAGGTTTAGGGTGGTTTTGGGGTGGATCTATGATTTTGGGGTTATTTTCTTCCAAGTTTGGGGGTCATCCCGTTCTTTTTTGGGGTGCTTTTGACGTGTTTTGGTGTCTCCATTGGGTTTCCTTGGTTTTTCCATGGTCATCGTTGTGGAAAAGAGTAAATTGTGGGTTTTGGAGAAGATCAGGTAGGTTTAGGGTGGTTTTGGGGTGGATCTATTGTTTTTGTGGTTTTCTTTCTTTTTTGGGGATATCCCGTTCTTGTTTGGGGTGTTTTTGATTGTTTTGGGGTCTCTGTTGGGTTTTGTTGTGTTCTTGTTGCTCGTTAATGTAAATGGGAGTGGATTGTGGGTTTTGGAGAAGATCAGGTGAGTTTAGGGTGGTTTTGGGAGGAAATTCATAGTTTTTGGTTTTTTTTTTCTTCTGATCCAGTTCATTTTTGGGGTGTTTTTGACGTGTTTTTGGGTGTCCGTTGCGTTTCGTTGAGTTCCTAATGGGTTTTCTGGTGGTTGGGAGTGGTCTTTGGGATTTGGAGAACATCAAGCAGGTTTAGGGTGGTTTTGGGGTGGATCTATGATTTTGGGGTTATTTTCTTCCAGTTTTGGGGGTCATCCCGTTCTTTTTTGGGGTGTTTTTGACGTGTTTTGTGGTCTCCGTTGGGTTTGCTTGGGTTTTCCATGGTCATCGTTGTAGAAAAGAGTAAATTGTGGGTTTTGGAGAAGATCAGGTAGGTTTAGTGTAGTATTTTAGAAAAATTCATAGTTTGTTTTTTTTTTTTGTATTTTTTTTTTTTTTTTACTTTTGATCCTGTTCTTTTTTGGCCTTTTTTTGACGTGTTTTGGTTTCTTCGTTGGGTTTCGTTTGGTTTTCCATGGTCATCAGGGTGAAAAAGAGTAAATTGTGGGTTTTGGAGAAGATCAGGTAGGTTTAGTGTGGTTCTGGTTTGGATCTATGTTTTTTGCGGTTTTTCTATCGTTTTTTTGGTGTTATCCCGTTATTTTTGGGATTGTTTTTGACGTGTTTTGGGTTGTCCGTTGGGTTTCCTTGGGTTTTCCATGGTTATCGTTGTGGAAAAGAGTAAATTGTGGGTTTTGGAGAACTTCAGGTAGGTTTAGGGTTGTTTTGGGGTGGATCTACGGTTTTGGGGGTTTTCTTTCTTTTTTTAGGGGTTATCCCGTTCTTGTTTGGGGTGTTTTTGACTTCTTTTTGGGGTCTCTGATGGGTTTTGTTGCGTTCCCGTTGGTCGTTAAGGTAAATGGGAGTGGATTGTGGGTTTTGGAGAAGATCAGGTAGGTTTAGGGTGGTTTTGTAGAGAAATTCATAGTTTTGTGGTTGTTTACTTCTGATCCAGTTCTTTTTTGGGGTGTTTTTGACGTCTTTTGGTTTCTCCGTTGGGTTTCGTTTGGTTTTCCATGGTGATCACGGTGAAAAAGAGTAAATTGTGGGTTTTGGAGAACATCAGGTAGGTTTAGGGGGGGGTTTGGGGTGGATCTATGGCTTTTAGAGTTTTCTTTCGTTTCAGGGGGTGATCCTGTTCTGTTTTGTCGTGTTTTTGACGTGTTTTGATGTCTCCGTTGGGTTTCGTTGTGTTTTCCGAGGTCATCATGGTGGAAAATTGTAAATTGTGGGTTTTGGAGAACATCAGGTAGGTTTAGTGTGGTTCTGGTTTGGATCTATGGTTGTTGGGGTTTTCTTTCGTTTTTTGGGGATATCCTGTTCTTGTTTGGGGTGTTTTTGACTTCTTTTTGGGTCTCCGTTGAGTTTCGTTGTGTTCTCGTTGCTCGTTAATGTAAATGGGAGTGGATTGTGGGTTTTGGAGAAGATCAGGTGAGTTTAGGGTGGTTTTGGGAGGAAATTCATAGTTTTTTTTTTTTTTTTTTTTTTTTTTTCTTCTGATCCAGTTCCTTTTTGGGGTGTTTTTGACGTGTTTTGGGGTGTCCGTTGTGTTTCGTTGAGTTCCTAATGGGTTTTCTGGTGGTTGGGAGTGGACCTTGGGATTTGGAGAACATCAAGTAGGTTTAGGGTGGTTTTGGGGTGGATCTATGATTTTGGGGTTATTTTCTTCCAGTTTTGGGGGTCATACTGTTCTTTTTTGGGGTGTTTTTGACGTGTTTTGTGGTCTCCGTTGGGTTTCGTTGTGTTTTCCGTGGTCATCATGGTGGAAAATTGTAAATTGTGGGTTTGGGAGAACATCAGGTAGGTGTAGGGTGGTTTTGGTGTGGATCTATTGTTTTTGGGGTTTTCTTTCTTTTTTTTAGGGGTTATCCCGTTCTTGTTTGGGGTGTTTTTGACTTGTTTTGGGGTCTCCGTTGGGTTTCCTTTGGTTTTCCATGGTCATCATGGTGAAAAAGAGTAAATTGTGGGTTTTGGAGAACATCGGGTAGGTTTAGGGGGACTTTTGGGGTGCTTCTATGGTTTTGGGGGATATTCTTCCAGTTTTTGGGGTGATCCCGTTCTTTATGTTTTTTTTTTTTTGATTTTTTTTGTGGTCTACGTTTGGTTTCGTTGGGTTCTTGTTGGTCATCCTGATGTAACAGGATAAATTGTGGGTTTTGGAGAACATCAGGTAGGTTTAGGGGGACTTTTGGTGTGGATCTATGGCTTTTGGTGTTTTCTTTCGTTTTTGGAGATGATCCTGTTCTTTTTTGGGGTGTTTTTGACGTGTTTTGTGGTCTCCGTTGGGTTTCATTGTGTTTTCCGTGGTCATCATGGTGGAAAATTGTAAATTGTGGGTTTTGGAGCACATCAGGTAGGTTTAGTGTGGTTCTGGTATGGATCTATGGTTTTTAGGATTTTCTTTCGTTTTTGGGGTTGAAGCAGTTGTTTTTTGGGCTGTTTTTGACGTGTTTTTGGGTCTCCGTTGGGTTTCGTTGGGTTCTCGTTTGTCGTTAAGGTAAATGGGAGTGGATTGTGGGTTTTGGAGAACATCAAGTAGGTTTAGGGTGGTTTTGGGGTGGATGTATGATTTTGGGGTTATTTTCTTCCAGTTTTGGGGGTCATCACGTTCTTTTCTGGGGTGCTTTTGACGTGTTTTGGGGTCTCCGTTGGGTTTCCTTGGGTTTTCCATGGTCATCGTTGTGGAAAAGTGTAAATTGTGGGTTTTGGAGAAGATCAGGTAGGTTTAGGGTAGTTTTTTAGAAAAATTCATAGTTTTGTGTTTTTTTTACTTCTGATCCAGTTCTTTTTGGGGCTGTTTTTGACGTGTTTTGGTTTCTCCGTTGGGTTTCGTTTGGTTTTCCATGGTCATCACGGTGAAAAAAGCGTAAATTGTGGGTTTTGGAGAACATCAGTTAGGTTTAGGGGGGGTTTTGGGGTGGATCTATGGCTTTTAGAGTTTTCTTTCGTTTTAGGGGGTGATCCTGTTCTGTTTTGTGGTGTTTTTGACGTGTTTTGGGGTCTCCGTTGGGTTTCGTTGTGTTTTCCGTGGTCATCATGGTGGAAAATTGTAAATTGTGGGTTTTGGAGAACATCAGGTAGGTTTAGGGTGGTTTTGTGGTGGATCTATGATTTTGGGGTTATTTTCTTCCAGTTTTGGGGGTCATCACGTTCTTTTCTGGGGTGCTTTTGACGTGTTTTGGGGTCTCCGTTGGGTCTCCTTGGGTTTTCCATGGTCATCGTTGTGGAAAAGTGTAAATTGTGGGTTTTGGAGAAGATCAGGTAGGTTTAGGGTAGTTTTTTAGAAAAATTTATAGTTTTGTGTTTTTTTTACTTCTGATCCAGTTCTTTTTGGGGCTGTTTTTGACGTGTTTTGGGGTCTCCGTTGGGTTTCGTTTGGTTTTCCATGGTCATCACGGTGAAAAAAGCGTAAATTGTGGGTTTTGGAGAACATCAGGTAGGTTTAGGGGTACTTTTGGGGTGGATCTATGGCTTTTTGGGTTTTCTTTCTTTTTGGGGAATGATCCTGTTATTTTGGGGGGGTTTTTGACGTGTTTTGGGGTCTCCATTAGGTTTTGTTGGGTTCTTGTTTGTTATTATGTTAAATAGGAGTGGATTGTGGGTTTTGGAGAATATCAGGTTGGTTTAAGGGTTTTTTTAGGGTTAAATCATGGCATTTTGTATTTTTTTTTTCGGATCTGGTTTGATTTTGGTGTGTTTTTGTCGTGTTTGGTGGTCTCCGTTGGGTTTCGTTGGGTTTTCCATGGTCACCATGGTGGAAAAGGATAAATTGTTGGTTTTGGAGAACTTCAGGTAGGTTTAGGGGGACTTTACGCGTGGATTCATGGTATTTGGGTTTTCTTCTTTTTGGGGGAGTGATCCTCTCCTTTCTTCGGGTGATTTTGAAGCGTTTTGTGGTTTCCGTTGCGTTTCGTTGAGTTCCTAATGTGTTTTATGTTGGTTGGGAGTGTGCTTTGGGATTAGGAGAACATCAGGTAGGTTTAGGGTGTCTTTGGGGTGGATCTACGGTTTTTGGGGTTTTCTTTCTTAATTTAGGGGTTATCCCGGTCTTGTTTGGGGTGTTTTTGACTTGTTTTGGGGTCTCTGTTGGGTTTTGTCGGGTTCTCGTTGCTCGTTAAGGTAAATGGGAGTGGATTGTGGGTTTGGGAGAACATCAGGTAGGTTTAGTGTGGTTCTGGTTTGGATCTACGGTTTTTGCAGTTTTTCTATCGTTTTTTTGGTGTTATCCCGTTCTTGTTTGGGGTGTTTTTGATGTGTTTGTGGTCTCCGTTGGGTTTCCTTTGGTTTTCCATGGTTATCGTTGTGGAAAAGTGTAAATTGTGGGTTTTGGAGAACGTCAGGTAGGTTTAGGGTGGTTTTGGGGTGCATCTACGGTTTTTGGGGTTTTCTTTCTTAATTTAGGGGTTATCCCGTTCTTGTTTGGGGTGTTTTTGACTTGTTTTGGGGTCTCCGTTGGGTTTTGTTGGGTTCTCGTTGGTCGTTAAGGTAAATGGGAGTGGATTGTGGGTTTTGGAGAAGATCAGGTAGGTTTAGGGTGGTTTTGTAGAAAAATTCATAGTTTTGGGGTTTTTTACTTCTGATCCAGTTCTTTTTTGGGGTGTTTTTGACCTGTTTTGGTTTCTCCGTTGGGTTTCGTTTGGTTTTCCATGGTCATCACAGTGAAAAAAGAGTAAATTGTGGGTTTTGGAGAACATCAGGTAGGTTTAGTGGGGGTTTTGGGGTGGATCTATGGCTTTTAGAGTTTTCTTTCGTTTTAGGGGGTGATCCTGTTCTGTTTTGTGGTGTTTATGACGTGTTTTGGGGTCTCCGTTGGGTTTCGTTGTGTTTTCCGTGGTCATCATGGTGGAAAATTGTAAATTGTGGGTTTTGGAGAACATCAGGTAGGTTTAGGGTGGTTTTGGTGTGGATCTATGATTTTGGGGTTATTTTCTTCCAAGTTTGGGGGTCATCCCGTTCTTTTTTGGGGTGCTTTTGACGTGTTTTGGTGTCTCCGTTGGGTTTCCTTGGTTTTTCCATGGTCATCGTTGTGGAAAAGAGTAAATTGTGGGTTTTGGAGAAGATCAGGTAGGTTTAGGGTGGTTTTGGGGTGGATCTATTGTTTTTGTGGTTTTCTTTCTTTTTTGGGGATATCCCGTTCTTGTTTGGGGTGTTTTTGATTGTTTTGGGGTCTCTGTTGGGTTTTGTTGTGTTCTTGTTGCTCGTTAATGTAAATGGGAGTGGATTGTGGGTTTTGGAGAAGATCAGGTGAGTTTAGGGTGGTTTTGGGAGGAAATTCATAGTTTTTGTTTTTTTTTTTTCTTCTGATCCAGTTCCTTTTTGGGGTGTTTTTGACGTGTTTTTGGGTGTCCGTTGCGTTTCGTTGAGTTCCTAATGGGTTTTCTGGTGGTTGGGAGTGGTCTTTGGGATTTGGAGAACATCAAGCAGGTTTAGGGTGGTTTTGGGGTGGATCTATGATTTTGGGGTTATTTTCTTCCAGTTTTGGGGGTCATCCCGTTCTTTTTTGGAATGTTTTTGACGTGTTTTGTGGTCTCCGTTGGGTTTGCTTGGGTTTTCCATGGTCATCGTTGTAGAAAAGAGTAAATTGTGGGTTTTGGAGAAGATCAGGTAGGTTTAGTGTAGTATTTTAGAAAAATTCATAGTTTGTTTTTTTTTTTTGTATTTTTTTTTTTTTTTTTACTTTTGATCCTGTTCTTTTTTGGCCTTTTTTTGACGTGTTTTGGTTTCTTCGTTGGGTTTCGTTTGGTTTTCCATGGTCATCAGGGTGAAAAAGAGTAAATTGTGGGTTTTGGAGAAGATCAGGTAGGTTTAGTGTGGTTCTGGTTTGGATCTATGTTTTTTGCGGTTTTTCTATCGTTTTTTTGGTGTTATCCCGTTATTTTTGGGATTGTTTTTGACGTGTTTTGGGTTGTCCGTTGGGTTTCCTTGGGTTTTCCATGGTTATCGTTGTGGAAAAGAGTAAACTGTGGGTTTTGGAGAACTTCAGGTAGGTTTAGGGTTGTTTTGGGGTGGATCTACGGTTTTGGGGGTTTTCTTTCTTTTTTTAGGGGTTATCCCGTTCTTGTTTGGGGTGTTTTTGACTTTTTTTTGGGGTCTCTGATGGGTTTTGTTGCGTTCCCGTTGGTCGTTAAGGTAAATGGGAGTGGATTGTGGGTTTTGGAGAAGATCAGGTAGGTTTAGGGTGGTTTTGTAGAGAAATTCATAGTTTTGTGGTTTTTTACTTCTGATCCAGTTCTTTTTTGGGGTGTTTTTGACGTGTTTTGGGGTCTCCGTTGGGTTTCGTTTGGTTTTCCATGGTGATCACGGTGAAAAAGAGTAAATTGTGGGTTTTGGAGAACATCAGGTAGGTTTAGGGGGGGGGTTGGGGTGGATCTATGGCTTTTAGAGTTTTCTTTCGTTTCAGGGGGTGATCCTGTTCTGTTTTGTGGTGTTTTTGACGTGTTTTGATGTCTCCGTTGGGTTTCGTTGTGTTTTCCGAGGTCATCATGGTGGAAAATTGTAAATTGTGGGTTTTGGAGAACATCAGGTAGGTTTAGTGTGGTTCTGGTTTGGATCTATGGTTGTTGGGGTTTTCTTTCGTTTTTTGGGGATATCCTGTTCTTGTTTGGGGTGTTTTTGACTTCTTTTTGGGTCTCCGTTGAGTTTCGTTGTGTTCTCGTTGCTCGTTAATGTAAATGGGAGTGGATTGTGGGTTTTGGAGAAGATCAGGTGAGTTTAGGGTGGTTTTGGGAGGAAATTCATAGTTTTTTTTTTTTTTTTTTTTTTTTTTTCTTCTGATCCAGTTCCTTTTTGGGGTGTTTTTGACGTGTTTTGGGGTGTCCGTTGTGTTTCGTTGAGTTCCTAATGGGTTTTCTGGTGGTTGGGAGTGGACCTTGGGATTTGGAGAACATCAAGTAGGTTTAGGGTGGTTTTGGGGTGGATCTATGATTTTGGGGTTATTTTCTTCCAGTTTTGGGGGTCATACTGTTCTTTTTTGGGGTGTTTTTGACGTGTTTTGTGGTCTCCGTTGTGTTTCGTTGTGTTTTCCGTGGTCATCATGGTGGAAAATTGTAAATTGTGGGTTTGGGAGAACATCAGGTAGGTGTAGGGTGGTTTTGGTGTGGATCTATTGTTTTTGGGGTTTTCTTTCTTTTTTTTAGGGGTTATCCCGTTCTTGTTTGGGGTGTTTTTGACTTGTTTTGGGGTCTCCGTTGGGTTTCCTTTGGTTTTCCATGGTCATCATGGTGAAAAAGAGTAAATTGTGGGTTTTGGAGAACATCGGGTAGGTTTAGGGGGACTTTTGGGGTGCTTCTATGGTTTTGGGGGATATTCTTCCAGTTTTTGGGGTGATCCCGTTCTTTATGTTTTTTTTTTTTTGATTTTTTTTTGTGGTCTACGTTTGGTTTCGTTGGGTTCTTGTTGGTCATCCTGATGTAACAGGATAAATTGTGGGTTTTGGAGAACATCAGGTAGGTTTAGGGGGACTTTTGGTGTGGAACTATGGCTTTTGGTGTTTTCTTTCGTTTTTGGAGATGATCCTGTTCTTTTTTGGGGTGTTTTTGACGTGTTTTGTGGTCTCCGTTGGGTTTCATTGTGTTTTCCGTGGTCATCATGGTGGAAAATTGTAAATTGTGGGTTTTGGAGCACATCAGGTAGGTTTAGTGTGGTTCTGGTATGGATCTATGGTTTTTAGGATTTTCTTTCGTTTTTGGGGTTGAAGCAGTTGGTTTTTGGGTTTTTTTTGACGTGTTTTTGGGTCTCCGTTGGGTTTCGTTGGGTTCTCGTTTGTCGTTAAGGTAAATGGGAGTGGATTGTGGGTTTTGGAGAACATCAAGTAGGTTTAGGGTGGTTTTGGGGTGGATGTATGATTTTGGGGTTATTTTCTTCCAGTTTTGGGGGTCATCCCGTTCTTTTCTGGGGTGCTTTTGACGTGTTTTGGGGTCTCCGTTGGGTTTCCTTTGGTTTTCCATGGTCATCGTTGTGGAAAAGAGTAAATTGTGGGTTTTGGAGAAGATCAGGTAGGTTTAGGGTAGTTTTTTAGAAAAATTCATAGTTTTGTGTTTTTTTTTACTTCTGATCCAGTTGTTTTTCGGGCTGTTTTTGACGTGTTTTGGTTTCTCCGTTGGGTTTCGTTTGGTTTTCCATGGTCATCACGGTGAAAAAAGCGTAAATTGTGGGTTTTGGAGAACATCAGTTAGGTTTAGGGGGGGTTTTGGGGTGGATCTATGGCTTTTAGAGTTTTCTTTCGTTTTAGGGGGTGATCCTGTTCTGTTTTGTGGTGTTTTTGACGTGTTTTGGGGTCTCCGTTGGGTTTCGTTGTGTTTTCCGTGGTCATCATGGTGGAAAATTGTAAATTGTGGGTTTTGGAGAACATCAAGTAGGTTTAGGGTGGTTTTGGGGTGGATGTATGATTTTGGGGTTATTTTCTTCCAGTTTTGGGGGTCATCACGTTCTTTTCTGGGGTGCTTTTGACGTGTTTTGGGGTCTCCGTTGGGTTTCCTTGGGTTTTCCATGGTCATCGTTGTGGAAAAGAGTAAATTGTGGGTTTTGGAGAAGATCAGGTAGGTTTAGGGTAGTTTTTTAGAAAAATTCATAGTTTTGTGTTTTTTTTACTTCTGATCCAGTTCTTTTTGGGGCTGTTTTTGACGTGTTTTGGTTTCTCCGTTGGGTTTCGTTTGGTTTTCCATGGTCATCACGGTGAAAAAAGCGTAAATTGTGGGTTTTGGAGAACATCAGGTAGGTTTAGGGGTACTTTTGGGGTGGATCTATGGCTTTTTGGGTTTTCTTTCTTTTTGGGGAATGATCCTTTTATTTTTGGGGGGTTTTTGACGTGTTTTGGGGTCTCCATTAGGTTTTGTTGGGTTCTTGTTTGTTATTATTTGAGGGATCTGGGGGTCGTGATAGACAGCAAGTTGAATATGAGCCAGCAGTGTGCCCTGGCAGCCAGGAGGGCCAATCGTATCCTGGGGTGCATCAAGAACGGCATCGCTAGTAGGTCAAGGGAGGTGATTGTCCCTCTCTACTCTGCGCTGGTGCGGCCTCACCTCGAGTACTGTGTGCAGTTCTGGGCACCACAGTATAAAAAGGACATGAAACTGTTGGAAAGTGTCCAGAGGAGGGCTACGAAGATGGTGAAAGGCCTGGATGGGAAGACGTACGAGGAACGGCTGAGGTCACTGGGCCTGTTCAGCCTGGAGAAGAGGAGGCTGAGGGGAGACCTCATCGCAGTCTACAACTTCCTCGTAAGGGGTTGTCAAGAGGCAGGAGACCTTTTCTCCATTAACACTAGTGACAGGACCCGCGGGAACGGGGTTAAGCTGAGGCAGGGGAAATTTAGGCTGGACGTCAGGAGGGGGTTCTTCACAGAGAGGGTGGTTGCACACTGGAACAGGCTCCCCAGGGAAGTGGTCACTGCACCGAGCCTGTCTGAATTTAAGAAGAGATTGGACTGTGAACTTAGGCACATGGTCTGAACTTTTGGGTAGACCTGTGCGGTGTCAAGAGTTGGACTTGATGATCCTTAAGGGTCCCTTCCAACTCAGGATATTCTATGATTCTATGATTCTATGATTCTATGATTATGTTAAATAGGAGTGGATTGTGGGTTTTGGAGAATATCAGGTTGGTTTAAGGGTTTTTTTAGGGTTAAATCATGGCATTTTGTATTTTTTTTTTCGGATCTGGGTTGATTTTGGTGTGTTTTTGTCGTGTTTGGTGGTCTCCGTTGGGTTTCGTTGGGTTTTCCGTGGTCACCATGGTGGAAAAGGATAAATTGTTGGTTTTGGAGAACTTCAGGTAGGTTTAGGGGGACTTTACGCGTGGATTCATGGTATTTGGGTTTTCTTCTTTTTGGGGGAGTGATCCTCTCCTTTCTTCGGGTGATTTTGAAGCGTTTTGTGGTTTCCGTTGCGTTTCGTTGAGTTCCTAATGTGTTTTATGTTGGTTGGGAGTGTGCTTTGGGATTAGGAGAACATCAGGTAGGTTTAGGGTGTCTTTGGGGTGGATCTACGGTTTTTGGGGTTTTCTTTCTTAATTTAGGGGTTATCCCGGTCTTGTTTGGGGTGTTTTTGACTTGTTTTGGGGTCTCTGTTGGGTTTTGTCGGGTTCTCGTTGCTCGTTAAGGTAAATGGGAGTGGATTGTGGGTTTGGGAGAACATCAGGTAGGTTTAGTGTGGTTCTGGTTTGGATCTACGGTTTTTGCAGTTTTTCTATCGTTTTTTTGGTGTTATCCCGTTCTTGTTTGGGGTGTTTTTGACGTGTTTGTGGTCTCCATTGGGTTTCCTTTGGTTTTCCATGGTTATCATTGTGGAAAAGTGTAAATTGTGGGTTTTGGAGAACGTCAGGTAGGTTTAGGGTGGTTTTGGGGTGCATCTACGGTTTTTGGGGTTTTCTTTCTTAATTTAGGGGTTATCCCGTTCTTGTTTGGGGTGTTTTTGACTTGTTTTGGGGTCTCCGTTGGGTTTTGTTGGGTTCTCGTTGGTCGTTAAGGTAAATGGGAGTGGATTGTGGGTTTTGGAGAAGATCAGGTAGGTTTAGGGTGGTTTTGTAGAAAAATTCATAGTTTTGTGTTTTTTTACTTCTGATCCAGTTCTTTTTTGGGGTGTTTTTGACCTGTTTTGGTTTCTCCGTTGGGTTTCGTTTGGTTTTCCATGGTCATCACGGTGAAAAAAGAGTAAATTGTGGGTTTTGGAGAACATCAGGTAGGTTTAGTGGGGGTTTTGGGGTGGATCTATGGCTTTTAGAGTTTTCTTTCGTTTTAGGGGGTGATCCTGTTCTGTTTTGTGGTGTTTTTGACGTGTTTTGGGGTCTCCGTTGGGTTTCGTTGTGTTTTCCGTGGTCATCATGGTGGAAAATTGTAAATTGTGGGTTTTGGAGAACATCAGGTAGGTTTAGGGTGGTTTTGGGGTGGATCTATGATTTTGGGGTTATTTTCTTCCAAGTTTGGGGGTCATCCCGTTCTTTTTTGGGGTGCTTTTGACGTGTTTTGGTGTCTCCGTTGGGTTTCCTTGGTTTTTCCATGGTCATCGTTGTGGAAAAGAGTAAATTGTGGGTTTTGGAGAAGATCAGGTAGGTTTAGGGTGGTTTTGGGGTGGATCTATTGTTTTTGTGGTTTTCTTTCTTTTTTGGGGATATCCCGTTCTTGTTTGGGGTGTTTTTGATTGTTTTGGGGTCTCTGTTGGGTTTTGTTGTGTTCTTGTTGCTCGTTAATGTAAATGGGAGTGGATTGTGGGTTTTGGAGAAGATCAGGTGAGTTTAGGGTGGTTTTGGGAGGAAATTCATATTTTTGTTTTTTTTTTTTTCTTCTGATCCAGTTCATTTTTGGGGTGTTTTTGACGTGTTTTGGGGTGTCCGTTGCGTTTCGTTGAGTTCCTAATGGGTTTTCTGGTGGTTGGGAGTGGACTTTGGGATTTGGAGAACATCAAGCAGGTTTAGGGTGGTTTTGGGGTGGATCTATGATTTTGGGGTTATTTTCTTCGAGTTTTGGGGGTGATCCCGTTCTTTTTTGGGGTGTTTTTGACGTGTTTTGTGGTCTCCGTTGGGTTTCCTTTGGTTTTCCATGGTTATCGTTGTGGAAAAGTGAAATTGTGGGTTTTGGAGAACGTCAGGTAGGTTTAGGGTGGTTTTGGGGTGGATCTACGGTTACTGGGGTTTTCTTTCTTAATTTAGGGGTTATCCCGTTCTTGTTTGGGGTGTTTTTGACTTGTTTTGGGGTCTCCGTTGGGTTTTGTCTGGTTCTCGTTGGTCGTTAAGGTAAATGGGAGTGGGTTGTGGGTTTTGGAGAAGATCAGGTAGTTTTTGGGTGTTTTTGTAGAAAAATTCATAGTTTTGGGGCTTTTTACTTCTAATCCAGTTCTTTTTTGGGGTGTTTTTGACGTGTTTTGGTTTCTCCGTTGGGTTTCGTTTGGTTTTCCATGGTCATCATGGTGGAAAATTGTAAATTGTGGGTTTTGGAGCACATCAGGTAGGTTTAGTGTGGTTCTGGTTTGGATCTATGGTTTTTAGGGTTTTCTTTCGTTTTTGGGGTTGAAGCAGTTGTTTTTTGGGGTGTTTTTGACGTGTTTTGCGGTCTCCGTGTGGTTTCGTTGGGTTCTCGTTTGTCGTTAAGTTAAATGGGAGTGGATATTGGGTTTTGGAGAACATCAAGTAGGTTTAGGGTGGTTTTGGGGTGGATGTGTGATTTTGGGGTTATTTTCTTCCAGTTTTGGGGGTCATCACGTTCTTCTCTGGGGTGCTTTTGACGTGTTTTGTGGTCTCCGTTGGGTTTGCTTGGGTTTTCCGTGGTCATCATGGTGGAAAATTGTAAATTGTGGGTTTTGGAGAAGATCAGGTAGGTTTAGGGTGGTTTTGGGGTGGATCTATGATTTTGGGGTTATTTTCTTCTAGTTTTGGGGATGGTCTCGTTGTTTTTTGGGGTGCTTTTGATGTGTTTTGTTTTCGCCGTTGGGTTTCCTTGGGTTTTCCATGGTCATCGTTGTGGAAAGGAGTAAATTGTGGGTTTTGGAGAACATCAGGTAAGTTTAGGGTGGTTTTGGGGTGGATCTATGGCTTTTAGAGTTTTCTTTCGTTTTAGGGGGTGATCCTGATCTGTTTTGTGGTGTTTTTGACGTGTTTTGGGGTCTCCGTTGGGTTTCGTTGTGTTTTCCGTGGTCATCATGGTGGAAAAGAGTAAATTGTGGGTTTTGGAGAAGATCAGGTAGGTTTAGGGTGGTTTTGTGGTGGATCTATTTTTTTTGTGGTTTTCTTTCTTTTTTGGGGATATCCCGTTCTTGTTTGGGGTGTTTTTGATTGTTTTGGGGTCTCTGTTGGGTTTTGTTGTGTTCTTGTTGCTCGTTAATGTAAATGGGAGTGGATTGTGGGTGTTGGAGAAGATCAGGTGAGTTTAGGGTGGTTTTGGGAGGAAATTCATATTTTTGTTTTTTTTTTTTTTCTTCTGATCCAGTTCATTTTTGGGGTGTTTTTGACGTGTTTTGGGGTGTCCGTTGCGTTTCGTTGAGTTCCTAATGGGTTTTCTGGTGGTTGGGAGTGGACTTTGGGATTTGGAGAACATCAAGTAGGTTTAGGGTGGTTTTGGGGTGGATCTATGATTTTGGGGTTATTTTCTTCCAGTTTTGGGGGTCATCCCGTTCTTTTTTGGGGTGTTTTTGACGTGTTTTGTGGTCTCCGTTGGGTTTCCTTTGGTTTTCTATGGTTATCGTTGTGGAAAAGGGTAAATTGTGGGTTTTGGAGAACGTCAGGTAGGTTTAGGGTGGTTTTGGGGTGGATCTACGGTTTTTGGGGTTTTCTTTCTTAATTTAGGGGTTATCCCGTTCTTGTTTGGGGTGTTTTTGACTTGTTTTGGGGTCTCCGTTGTGTTTTGTCTGGTTCTCGTTGGTCGTTAAGGTAAATGGGTGTGGATTGTGGGTTTTGGAGAACATCAGGTAGGTTTAGTGGGGGTTTTGGGGTGGATCTATGGCTTTTAGAGTTTTCTTTCGTTTTAGGGGGTGATCCTGTTCTTTTTTGTGGTGTTTTTGACATGTTTTGGGGTCTCCTTTGGGTAGCGTTGTGTTTTCCGTGGTCATCATGGTGGAAAATTGTAAATTGTGGGTTTTGGAGCACATCAGGTAGGTTTAGGGGGACTTTTGGTGTGGATCTATGGCTTTTGGTGTTTTCTTTCGTTTTTGGAGATGATCCTGTTCTTTTTTGGGGTGTTTTTGACGTGTTTTGTGGTCTCCGTTGGGTTTCATTGTGTTTTCCGTGGTCATCATGGTGGAAAATTGTAAATTGTGGGTTTTGGAGCACATCAGGTAGGTTTAGTGTGGTTCTGGTTTGGATCTATGTTTTTTGCGGTTTTTCTATCGTTTTTTTGGTGTTATCCCGTTATTTTTGGGATTGTTTTTGACGTGTTTTGGGTTGTCCGTTGGGTTTCCATGGGTTTTCCATGGTTATCGTTGTGGAAAAGAGTAAATTGTGGGTTTTGGAGAACTTCAGGTAGGTTTAGGGTGGTTTTGGGGTGGATCTACGGTTTTTGGGGTTTTCTTTCTTTTTTTAGGTGTTATCCCGTTCTTGTTTGGGGTGTTTTTGACTTTTTTTGGGGGTCTCTGATGGGTTTTGTTGCGTTCCCGTTGGTCGTTAATGTAAATGGGAGTGGATTGTGGGTTTTGGAGAAGATCAGGTAGGTTAGGGTGGTTTTGTAGAGAAATTCATAGTTTTGTGTTTTTTTACTTCTGATCCAGTTCTTTTTTGGGGTGTTTTTGACGTGTTTTGGGGTCTCCGTTGGGTTTCGTTTGGTTTTCCATGGTGATCACGGTGAAAAAGAGTAAATTGTGGGTTTTGGAGAACATCAGGTAAGTTTAGTGGGGGTTTTGGGGTGGATCTATGGCTTTTAGAGTTTTCTTTCGTTTTAGGGGGTGATCCTGTTCTGTTTTGTGGTGTTTTTGACGTGTTTTGATGTCTCCGTTGGGTTTCGTTGTGTTTTCCGTGGTCATCATGGTGGAAAATGGTAAATTGTGGGTTTTGGAGAAGATCAGGTAGGTTTAGTGTGGTTCTGGTTTGGATCTATGGTTGTTGGGTTTTTCTTTCATTTTTTGGGGATATCCCGTTCTTGTTTGGGGTGTTTTTGACTTCTTTTTGGGTCTCCGTTGAGTTTCGTTGTGTTCTCGTTGCTCGTTAATGTAAATGGGAGTGGATTGTGGGTTTTGGAGAAGATCAGGTGAGTTTAGGGTGGTTTTGGGAGGAAATTCATAGGTTTTTTTTTTTTTTTTTTTTTTTTTTTTTCTTCTGATCCAGTTCATTTTTGGGGTGTTTTTGACGTGTTTTGGGGTGTCCGTTGTGTTTCGTTGAGTTCCTAATGGGTTTTCTGGTGGTTGGGAGTGGACTTTGGGATTTGGAGAACATCAAGTAGGTTTAGGGTGGTTTTGGGGTGGATCTATGATTTTGGGGTTATTTTCTTCCAGTTTTGGGGGTGATCCCGTTCTTTTTTGGGGTGCTTTTGACGTGTTTTGGGGTCTCCGTTGGGTTTCCTTGGGTTTTCCATGGTCATCGTTGTGGAAAAGTGTAAATTGTGGGTTTTGGAGAAGATCAGGTAGGTTTAGGGTAGTTTTTTAGAAAAATTCATAGTTTTGTTTTTTTTTTACTTCTGATCCAGTTGTTTTTTGGGCTGTTTTTGACGTGTTTTGGTTTCTCCGTTGGGTTTCGTTTGGTTTTCCATGGTCATCACGGTGAAAAAAGCGTAAATTGTGGGTTTTGGAGAAGATCAGGTAGGTTTAGTGGGGGTTTTGGGGTGGATCTATGGCTTTTAGAGTTTTCTTTCGTTTTAGGGGGTGATCCTGTTCTGTTTTGTGGTGTTTTTGACGTGTTTTGGGGTCTCCGTTGGGTTTCGTTTTGTTTTCCGTGGTCATCATGGTGGAAAATTGTAAATTGTGGGTTTTGGAGAACATCAGGTAGGTTTAGGGTGGTTTTGGTGTGGATCTATGATTTTGGGGTTATTTTCTTCCAGTTTTGGGGGTCATCACGTTCTTTTCTGGGGTGCTTTTGACGTGTTTTGGGGTCTCCGTTGGGTTTCCTTGGGTTTTCCATGGTCATCGTTGTGGAAAAGAGTAAATTGTGGGTTTTGGAGAAGATCAGGTAGGTTTAGGGTGGTTTTGGGGTGGATCTATAGTTTTTGTGGTTTTCTTTCTTTTTTGGGGTTATCCCGTTCTTGTTTGGGGTGTTTTTGACTTCTTTTTGGGTCTCTGTTGGGTTTTGTTGTGTTCTTGTTGCTCGTTAATGTAAATGGGAGTGGATTGTGGGTTTTGGAGAAGATCAGGTGAGTTTAGGGTGGTTTTGGGAGGAAATTCATAGTTTTTTTTTTTTTTTTTTTTTTTTTTTTCTTCTGATCCAGTTCATTTTTGGGGTGTTTTTGACGTGTTTTGGGGTGTCCGTTGCGTTTCGTTGAGTTCCTAATGCGTTTTCTGGTGGTTGGGAGTGGACTTTAGGATTTGGAGAACATCAAGTAGGTTTAGGGTGGTTTTGGGGTGGATCTATGATTTTGGGGTTATTTTCTTCCAGTTTTGGGGGTCATCCCGTTCTTTTTTGGGGTGTTTTTGACGTGTTTTGGGGTCTCCGTTGGGTTTCCTTTGGTTTTCTATGGTTATCGTTGTGGAAAAGGGTAAATTGTGGGTTTTGGAGAACGTCAGGTAGGTTTAGGGTGGTTTTGGGGTGGATCTACGGTTTTTGGGGTTTTCTTTCTTAATTTAGGGGTTATCCCGTTCTTGTTTGGGGTGTTTTTGACTTGTTTTGGGGTCTCCGTTGTGTTTTGTCTGGTTCTCGTTGGTCGTTAAGGTAAATGGGTGTGGATTGTGGGTTTTGGAGAACATCAGGTAGGTTTAGTGGGGGTTTTGGGGTGGATCTATGGCTTTTAGAGTTTTCTTTCGTTTTAGGGGGTGATCCTGTTCTTTTTTGTGGTGTTTTTGACATGTTTTGGGGTCTCCTTTGGGTAGCGTTGTGTTTTCCGTGGTCATCATGGTGGAAAATTGTAAATTGTGGGTTTTGGAGCACATCAGGTAGGTTTAGGGGGACTTTTGGTGTGGATCTATGGCTTTTGGTGTTTTCTTTCGTTTTTGGAGATGATCCTGTTCTTTTTTGGGGTGTTTTTGACGTGTTTTGTGGTCTCCGTTGGGTTTCATTGTGTTTTCCGTGGTCATCATGGTGGAAAATTGTAAATTGTGGGTTTTGGAGCACATCAGGTAGGTTTAGTGTGGTTCTGGTTTGGATCTATGTTTTTTGCGGTTTTTCTATCGTTTTTTTGTTGTTATCCCGTTATTTTTGGGATTGTTTTTGACGTGTTTTGGGTTGTCCGTTGGGTTTCCATGGGTTTTCCATGGTTATCGTTGTGGAAAAGAGTAAATTGTGGGTTTTGGAGAACTTCAGGTAGGTTTAGGGTGGTTTTGGGGTGGATCTACGGTTTTTGGGGTTTTCTTTCTTTTTTTAGGTGTTATCCCGTTCTTGTTTGGGGTGTTTTTGACTTTTTTTGGGGGTCTCTGATGGGTTTTGTTGCGTTCCCGTTGGTCGTTAATGTAAATGGGAGTGGATTGTGGGTTTTGGAGAAGATCAGGTAGGTTAGGGTGGTTTTGTAGAGAAATTCATAGTTTTGTGTTTTTTTACTTCTGATCCAGTTCTTTTTTGGGGTGTTTTTGACGTGTTTTGGGGTCTCCGTTGGGTTTCGTTTGGTTTTCCATGGTGATCACGGTGAAAAAGAGTAAATTGTGGGTTTTGGAGAACATCAGGTAGGTTTAGTGGGGGTTTTGGGGTGGATCTATGGCTTTTAGAGTTTTCTTTCGTTTTAGGGGGTGATCCTGTTCTGTTTTGTGGTGTTTTTGACGTGTTTTGATGTCTCCGTTGGGTTTCGTTGTGTTTTCCGTGGTCATCATGGTGGAAAATGGTAAATTGTGGGTTTTGGAGAAGATCAGGTAGGTTTAGTGTGGTTCTGGTTTGGATCTATGGTTGTTGGGTTTTTCTTTCATTTTTTGGGGATATCCCGTTCTTGTTTGGGGTGTTTTTGACTTCTTTTTGGGTCTCCGTTGAGTTTCGTTGTGTTCTCGTTGCTCGTTAATGTAAATGGGAGTGGATTGTGGGTTTTGGAGAAGATCAGGTGAGTTTAGGGTGGTTTTGGGAGGAAATTCATAGGTTTTTTTTTTTTTTTTTTTTTTTTTTTTTTTCTTCTGATCCAGTTCATTTTTGGGGTGTTTTTGACGTGTTTTGGGGTGTCCGTTGTGTTTCGTTGAGTTCCTAATGGGTTTTCTGGTGGTTGGGAGTGGACCTTGGGATTTGGAGAACATCAAGTAGGTTTAGGGTGGTTTTGGGGTGGATCTATGATTTTGGGGTTATTTTCTTCCAGTTTTGGGGGTCATCCCGTTCTTTTTTGGGGTGCTTTTGACGTGTTTTGGGGTCTCCGTTGGGTTTCCTTGGGTTTTCCATGGTCATCGTTGTGGAAAAGTGTAAATTGTGGGTTTTGGAGAAGATCAGGTAGGTTTAGGGTAGTTTTTTAGAAAAATTCATAGTTTTGCTTTTTTTTTTACTTCTGATCCAGTTGTTTTTCGGGCTGTTTTTGACGTGTTTTGGTTTCTCCGTTGGGTTTCGTTTGGTTTTCCATGGTCATCACGGTGAAAAAAGCGTAAATTGTGGGTTTTGGAGAAGATCAGGTAGGTTTAGTGGGGGTTTTGGGGTGGATCTATGGCTTTTAGAGTTTTCTTTCGTTTTAGGGGGTGATCCTGTTCTGTTTTGTGGTTTTTTTGACGTGTTTTGGGGTCTCCGTTGGGTTTCGTTTTGTTTTCCGTGGTCATCATGGTGGAAAATTGTAAATTGTGGGTTTTGGAGAACATCAGGTAGGTTTAGGGTGGTTTTGGTGTGGATCTATGATTTTGGGGTTATTTTCTTCCAATTTTGGGGGTCATCCCGTTCTTTTTTGGGGTGCTTTTGACGTGTTTTGGGGTCTCCGTTGGGTTTCCTTGGGTTTTCCATGGTCATCGTTGTGGAAAAGAGTAAATTGTGGGTTTTGGAGAAGATCAGGTAGGTTTAGGGTGGTTTTGGGGTGGATCTATAGTTTTTGTGGTTTTCTTTCTTTTTTGGGGTTATCCCGTTCTTGTTTGGGGTGTTTTTGACTTCTTTTTGGGTCTCTGTTGGGTTTTGTTGTGTTCTTGTTGCTCGTTAATGTAAATGGGAGTGGATTGTGGGTTTTGGAGAAGATCAGGTGAGTTTAGGGTGGTTTTGGGAGGAAATTCATAGTTTGTTTTTTTTTTTTTTTTTTTTTTTCTTCTGATCCAGTTCATTTTTGGGGTGTTTTTGACGTGTTTTGGGGTGTCCGTTGCGTTTCGTTGAGTTCCTAATGGGTTTTCTGGTGGTTGGGAGTGGACTTTGGGATTTGGAGAACATCAAGTAGGTTTAGGGTGGTTTTGGGGTGGATCTATGATTTTGGGGTTATTTTCTTCCAGTTTTGGGGGTCATCCCGTTCTTTTTTGGGGTGTTTTTGACGTGTTTTGTGGTCTCCGTTGGGTTTCCTTTGGTTTTCTATGGTTATCGTTGTGGAAAAGGGTAAATTGTGGGTTTTGGAGAACGTCAGGTAGGTTTAGGGTGGTTTTGGGGTGGATCTACAGTTTTTGGGGTTTTCTTTCTTAATTTAGGGGTTATCCCGTTCTTGTTTGGGGTGTTTTTGACTTGTTTTGGGGTCTCCGTTGGGTTTTGTCTGGTTCTCGTTGGTCGTTAAGGTAAATGGGTGTGGATTGTGGGTTTTGGAGAACATCAGGTAGGTTTAGTGGGGGTTTTGGGGTGGATCTATGGCTTTTAGAGTTTTCTTTCGTTTTAGGGGGTGATCCTGTTCTTTTTTGTGGTGTTTTTGACATGTTTTGGGGTCTCCTTTGGGTAGCGTTGTGTTTTCCGTGGTCATCATGGTGGAAAATTGTAAATTGTGGGTTTTGGAGCACATCAGGTAGGTTTAGGGGGACTTTTGGTGTGGATCTATGGCTTTTGGTGTTTTCTTTCGTTTTTGGAGATGATCCTGTTCTTTTTTGGGGTGTTTTTGACGTGTTTTGTGGTCTCCGTTGGGTTTCATTGTGTTTTCCGTGGTCATCATGGTGGAAAATTGTAAATTGTGGGTTTTGGAGCACATCAGGTAGGTTTAGTGTGGTTCTGGTTTGGATCTATGTTTTTTGCGGATTTTCTATCGTTTTTTTGGTGTTATCCCGTTATTTTTGGGATTGTTTTTGACGTGTTTTGGGTTGTCCGTTGGGTTTCCTTGGGTTTTCCATGGTTATCGTTGTGGAAAAGAGTAAATTGTGGGTTTTGGAGAACTTCAGGTAGGTTTAGGGTGGTTTTGGGGTGGATCTACGGTTTTGGGGGTTTTCTTTCTTTTTTTAGGTGTTATCCCGTTCTTGTTTGGGGTGTTTTTGACTTTTTTTGGGGGTCTCTGATGGGTTTTGTTGCGTTCCCGTTGGTCGTTAATGTAAATGGGAGTGGATTGTGGGTTTTGGAGAAGATCAGGTAGGTTAGGGTGGTTTTGTAGAGAAATTCATAGTTTTGTGTTTTTTTACTTCTGATCCAGTTCTTTTTTGGGGTGTTTTTGACGTGTTTTGGGGTCTCCGTTGGGTTTCGTTTGGTTTTCCATGGTGATCACGGTGAAAAAGAGTAAATTGTGGGTTTTGGAGAACATCAGGTAGGTTTAGTGGGGGTTTTGGGGTGGATCTATGGCTTTTAGAGTTTTCTTTCGTTTTAGGGGGTGATCCTGTTCTGTTTTGTGGTGTTTTTGACGTGTTTTGATGTCTCCGTTGGGTTTCGTTGTGTTTTCCGTGGTCATCATGGTGGAAAATGGTAAATTGTGGGTTTTGGAGAACATCAGGTAGGTTTAGTGTGGTTCTGGTTTGGATCTATGGTTGTTGGGGTTTTCTTTCGTTTTTTGGGGATATCCCGTTCTTGTTTGGGGTGTTTTTGACTTCTTTTTGGGTCTCCGTTGAGTTTCGTTGTGTTCTCGTTGCTCGTTAATGTAAATGGGAGTGGATTGTGGGTTTTGGAGAAGATCAGGTGAGTTTAGGGTGGTTTTGGGAGGAAATTCATAGGTTTTTTTTTTTTTTTTTTTTTTTTTTTTCTTCTGATCCAGTTCATTTTTGGGGTGTTTTTGACGTGTTTTGGGGTGTCCGTTGTGTTTCGTTGAGTTCCTAATGGGTTTTCTGGTGGTTGGGAGTGGACCTTGGGATTTGGAGAACATCAAGTAGGTTTAGGGTGGTTTTGGGGTGGATCTATGATTTTGGGGTTATTTTCTTCCAGTTTTGGGGGTGATCCCGTTCTTTTTTGGGGTGCTTTTGACGTGTTTTGGGGTCTCCGTTGGGTTTCCTTGGGTTTTCCATGGTCATCGTTGTGGAAAAGTGTAAATTGTGGGTTTTGGAGAAGATCAGGTAGGTTTAGGGTAGTTTTTTAGAAAAATTCATAGTTTTGTTTTTTTTTTTACTTCTGATCCAGTTGTTTTTCGGGCTGTTTTTGACGTGTTTTGGTTTCTCCGTTGGGTTTCGTTTGGTTTTCCATGGTCATCACGGTGAAAAAAGCGTAAATTGTGGGTTTTGGAGAACATCAGGTAGGTTTAGTGGGGGTTTTGGGGTGGATCTATGGCTTTTAGAGTTTTCTTTCGTTTTAGGGGGTGATCCTGTTCTGTTTTGTGGTGTTTTTGACGTGTTTTGGGGTCTCCGTTGGGTTTCGTTGTGTTTTCCGTGGTCATCATGGTGGAAAATTGTAAATTGTGGGTTTTGGAGCACATCAGGTAGGTTTAGGGGGACTTTTGGTGTGGATCTATGGCTTTTGGTGTTTTCTTTCGTTTTTGGAGATGATCCTGTTCTTTTTTGGGGTGTTTTTGACGTGTTTTGTGGTCTCCGTTGGGTTTCATTGTGTTTTCCGTGGTCATCATGGTGGAAAATTGTAAATTGTGGGTTTTGGAGCACATCAGGTAGGTTTAGTGTGGTTCTGGTTTGGATCTATGTTTTTTGCGGTTTTTCTATCGTTTTTTTGGTGTTATCCCGTTATTTTTGGGATTGTTTTTGACGTGTTTTGGGTTGTCCGTTGGGTTTCCATGGGTTTTCCATGGTTATCGTTGTGGAAAAGAGTAAATTGTGGGTTTTGGAGAACTTCAGGTAGGTTTAGGGTGGTTTTGGGGTGGATCTACGGTTTTTGGGGTTTTCTTTCTTTTTTTAGGTGTTATCCCGTTCTTGTTTGGGGTGTTTTTGACTTTTTTTTGGGGTCTCTGATGGGTTTTGTTGCGTTCCCGTTGGTCGTTAATGTAAATGGGAGTGGATTGTGGGTTTTGGAGAAGATCAGGTAGGTTAGGGTGGTTTTGTAGAGAAATTCATAGTTTTGTGTTTTTTTACTTCTGATCCAGTTCTTTTTTGGGGTGTTTTTGACGTGTTTTGGGGTCTCCGTTGGGTTTCGTTTGGTTTTCCATGGTGATCACGGTGAAAAAGAGTAAATTGTGGGTTTTGGAGAACATCAGGTAGGTTTAGTGGGGGTTTTGGGGTGGATCTATGGCTTTTAGAGTTTTCTTTCGTTTTAGGGGGTGATCCTGTTCTGTTTTGTGGTGTTTTTGACGTGTTTTGATGTCTCCGTTGGGTTTCGTTGTGTTTTCCGTGGTCATCATGGTGGAAAATGGTAAATTGTGGGTTTTGGAGAAGATCAGGTAGGTTTAGTGTGGTTCTGGTTTGGATCTATGGTTGTTGGGGTTTTCTTTCGTTTTTTGGGGATATCCCGTTCTTGTTTGGGGTGTTTTTGACTTCTTTTTGGGTCTCCGTTGAGTTTCGTTGTGTTCTCGTTGCTCGTTAATGTAAATGGGAGTGGATTGTGGGTTTTGGAGAAGATCAGGTGAGTTTAGGGTGGTTTTGGGAGGAAATTCATAGGGTTTTTTTTTTTTTTTTTTTTTTTTTCTTCTGATCCAGTTCATTTTTGGGGTGTTTTTGACGTGTTTTGGGGTGTCCGTTGTGTTTCGTTGAGTTCCTAATGGGTTTTCTGGTGGTTGGGAGTGGACCTTGGGATTTGGAGAACATCAAGTAGGTTTAGGGTGGTTTTGGGGTGGATCTATGATTTTGGGGTTATTTTCTTCCAATTTTGGGGGTGATCCCGTTCTTTTTTGGGGTGCTTTTGACGTGTTTTGGGGTCTCCGTTGGGTTTCCTTTGGTTTTCCATGGTCATCGTTGTGGAAAAGTGTAAATTGTGGGTTTTGGAGAAGATCAGGTAGGTTTAGGGTAGTTTTTTAGAAAAATTCATAGTTTTGTTTTTTTTTTTTTTACTTCTGATCCAGTTGTTTTTCGGGCTGTTTTTGACGTGTTTTGGTTTCTCCGTTGGGTTTCGTTTGGTTTTCCATGGTCATCACGGTGAAAAAAGCGTAAATTGTGGGTTTTGGAGAACATCAGGTAGGTTTAGTGGGGGTTTTGGGGTGGATCTATGGCTTTTAGAGTTTTCTTTCGTTTTAGGGGGTGATCCTGTTCTGTTTTGTGGTGTTTTTGACGTGTTTTGGGGTCTCCGTTGGGTTTCGTTTTGTTTTCCGTGGTCATCATGGTGGAAAATTGTAAATTGTGGGTTTTGGAGAACATCAGGTAGGTTTAGGGTGGTTTTGGTGTGGATCTATGATTTTGGGGTTATTTTCTTCCAATTTTGGGGGTCATCCCGTTCTTTTTTGGGGTGCTTTTGACGTGTTTTGGGGTCTCCGTTGGGTTTCCTTGGGTTTTCCATGGTCATCGTTGTGGAAAAGAGTAAATTGTGGGTTTTGGAGAAGATCAGGTAGGTTTAGGGTGGTTTTGGGGTGGATCTATAGTTTTTGTGGTTTTCTTTCTTTTTTGGGGTTATCCCGTTCTTGTTTGGGGTGTTTTTGACTTCTTTTTGGGTCTCTGTTGGGTTTTGTTGTGTTCTTGTTGCTCGTTAATGTAAATGGGAGTGGATTGTGGGTTTTGGAGAAGATCAGGTGAGTTTAGGGTGGTTTTGGGAGGAAATTCATAGTTTGTTTTTTTTTTTTTTTTTTTTTTTGTTCTGATCCAGTTCATTTTTGGGGTGTTTTTGACGTGTTTTGGGGTGTCCGTTGCGTTTCGTTGAGTTCCTAATGGGTTTTCTGGTGGTTGGGAGTGGACTTTGGGATTTGGAGAACATCAAGTAGGTTTAGGGTGGTTTTGGGGTGGATCTATGATTTTGGGGTTATTTTCTTCCAGTTTTGGGGGTCATCCCGTTCTTTTTTGGGGTGTTTTTGACGTGTTTTGTGGTCTCCGTTGGGTTTCCTTTGGTTTTCTATGGTTATCGTTGTGGAAAAGGGTAAATTGTGGGTTTTGGAGAACGTCAGGTAGGTTTAGGGTGGTTTTGGGGTGGATCTACGGTTTTTGGGGTTTTCTTTCTTAATTTAGGGGTTATCCCGTTCTTGTTTGGGGTGTTTTTGACTTGTTTTGGGGTCTCCGTTGGGTTTTGTCTGGTTCTCGTTGGTCGTTAAGGTAAATGGGTGTGGATTGTGGGTTTTGGAGAACATCAGGTAGGTTTAGTGGGGGTTTTGGGGTGGATCTATGGCTTTTAGAGTTTTCTTTCGTTTTAGGGGGTGATCCTGTTCTTTTTTGTGGTGTTTTTGACATGTTTTGGGGTCTCCTTTGGGTAGCGTTGTGTTTTCCGTGGTCATCATGGTGGAAAATTGTAAATTGTGGGTTTTGGAGCACATCAGGTAGGTTTAGGGGGACTTTTGGTGTGGATCTATGGCTTTTGGTGTTTTCTTTCGTTTTTGGAGATGATCCTGTTCTTTTTTGGGGTGTTTTTGACGTGTTTTGTGGTCTCCGTTGGGTTTCCGTGGGTTTTCCATTGTCATCGTTGTGGAAAAGAGTAAATTGTGGGTTTTGGAGAAGATCAGGTAGGTTTAGGGTGGTTTTGGGGTGGATCTATGATTTTGGGGTTATTTTCTTCCAGTTTTGGGGGTCATCCTGTTCTTTTTTGGGGTGTTTTTGACTTGTTTTGGGGTCTCCGTTGGGTTTTGTCTGGTTCTCGTTGGTCGTTAAGGTAAATGGGTGTGGATTGTGGGTTTTGGAGAAGATCAGGTAGGTTTAGGGTGTTTTAGTAGAAAAATTCATAGTTTTGTGTTTTTTTACTTCTGATCCAGTTCTTTTTTGGGGTGTTTTTTACATGTTTTTGTTTCTCTGTTGGGTTTCGTTTGGTTTTCCATGGTCATCACGGTGAAAAAGTGTAAATTGTGGGTTTTGGAGAACATCAGGTAGGTTTAGTGGGGGTTTTGGGGTGGATCTATGGCTTTTAGAGTTTTCTTTCGTTTTAGGGGGTGATCCTGTTCTGTTCTGTGGTGTTTTTGACGTGTTTTGGGGTCTCCGTTGGGTTTCGTTTTGTTTTCCGTGGTCATCATGGTGGAAAATTGTAAATTGTGGTTTTGGAGAACATCAGGTAGGTTTAGGGTGGTTTTGGTGTGGATCTATGATTTTGGGGTTATTTTCTTCCAATTTTGGGGGTCATCCCGTTCTTTTTTGGGGTGCTTTTGACGTGTTTTGGGGTCTCCGTTGGGTTTCCGTGGGTTTTCCATGGTCATCGTTGTGGAAAAGAGTAAATTGTGGGTTTTGGAGAAAATCAGGTAGGTTTAGGGTGGTTTTGGGGTGGATCTATGATTTTGGGGTTATTTTCTTCCAGTTTTGGGGGTCATCCCGTTCTTTTTTGGGGTGCTTTTGACGTGTTTTGGGGTCTCCGTTGGGTTTCCGTGGGTTTTCCATTGTCATCGTTGTGGAAAAGAGTAAATTGTGGGTTTTGGAGAAGATCAGGTAGGTTTAGGGTGGTTTTGGGGTGGATCTATGATTTTGGGGTTATTTTCTTCCAGTTTTGGGGGTCATCCTGTTCTTTTTTGGGGTGTTTTTGACTTGTTTTGGGGTCTCCGTTGGGTTTTGTCTGGTTCTCGTTGGTCGTTAAGGTAAATGGGTGTGGATTGTGGGTTTTGGAGAAGATCAGGTAGGTTTAGGGTGTTTTAGTAGAAAAATTCATAGTTTTGTGTTTTTTTACTTCTGATCCAGTTCTTTTTTGGGGTGTTTTTGACATGTTTTGGTTTCTCCGTTGGGTTTTGTTTGGTTTTCCAGGGTCATCACGGTGAAAAAGAGTAAATTGTGGGTTTTGGAGAACATCAGGTAGGTTTAGTGGGGGTTTTGGGGTGGATCTATGGCTTTTAGAGTTTTCTTTCGTTTTAGGGGGTGATCCTGTTCTGTTTTGTGGTGTTTTTGACGTGTTTTGGGGTCTCCGTTGGGTTTCGTTGTGTTTTCCGTGGTCATCATGGCGGAAAATTGTAAATTGTGGGTTTTGGAGAACATCAGGTAGGTTTAGGGTGGTTTTGGTGTGGATCTATGATTTTGGGGTTATTTTCTTCCAATTTTGGGGTCATCCCGTTCTTTTTTGGGGTGCTTTTGACGTGTTTTGGGGTCTCCGTTGGGTTTCCGTGGGTTTTCCATGGTCATCGTTGTGGAAAAGAGTAAATTGTGGGTTTTGGAGAAGATCAGGTAGGTTTAGGGTGGTTTTGGGGTGGATCTATGATTTTGGGGTTATTTTCTTCCAGTTTTGGGGGTCATCCTGTTCTTTTTTGGGGTGTTTTTGACTTGTTTTGGGGTCTCCGTTGGGTTTTGTCTGGTTCTCGTTGGTCGTTAATGTAAATGGGTGTGGATTGTGGGTTTTGGAGAAGATCAGGTAGGTTTAGGGTGTTTTAGTAGAAAAATTCATAGTTTTGTGTTTTTTTACTTCTGATCCAGTTCTTTTTTGGGGTGTTTTTGACATGTTTTGGTTTCTCTGTTGGGTTTCGTTTGGTTTTCCAGGGTCATCACGGTGAAAAAAGAGTAAATTGTGGGTTTTGGAGAACATCAGGTAGGTTTAGTGGGGGTTTTGGGGTGGATCTATGGCTTTTAGAGTTTTCTTTCGTTTTAGGGGGTGATCCTGTTCTTTTTTGTGGTGTTTTTGACATGTTTTGGGGTCTCCTTTGGGTAGCGTTTTGTTTTCCGTGGTCATCATGTTGGAAAATTGTAAATTGTGGGTTTTGGAGCACATCAGGTAGGTTTAGTGTGGTTCTGGTTTGGATCTATGTTTTTTGGGGTTTTCTTTCGTTTTTTGGGGATATCCCGTACTTGTTTGGGGTGTTTTTGACTTGTTTTGGGGTCTCCGTTTGGTTTTGTTGTGTTCTCGTTGCTCATTAATGTAAATGGGAGTGGATTGTGGGTTTTGGAGAAGATCAGGTGAGTTTAGGGTGGTTTTGGGAGGAAATTCATAGTTTTTTTTTTTTTTTTTCTGATCCAGTTCATTTTTGGGGTGTTTTTGATGTGTTTTGGGGTGTCCGTTGCATTTCGTTGAGTTCCTAATGGGTTTTCTGCTGGTTGGGAGTGGACTTTGGTATTTGGAGAACATCAAGTAGGTTTAGGGTGGTTTTGGGGTGGATCTATGATTTTGGGGTTATTTTCTTCCAGTTTTGGGGGTCATCCCGTTCTTTTTTGGGGTGTTTTTGACGTGTTTTGTGGTCTCCGTTGGGTTTCATTGTGTTTTCCGTGGTCATCATTGTGGAAAATTGTAAATTGTGGGTTTTGGAGCACATCAGGTAGGTTTAGTGTGGTTCTGGTATGGATCTATGGTTTTTAGGATTTTCTTTCGTTTTTGGGGTTGAACTAGTTGTTTTTTGGGGTGTTTTTGACGTGTTTTTGGGTCTCCGTTGGGTTTTGTTGGGTTCTCATTTGTCGTTAAGGTAAATGTGAGTGGATTGTGGGTTTTGGAGAACATCAAGTGGGTTTAGGGTGGTTTTGGGGTGGATCTATGATTTTGGGGTTATTTTCTTCCAGTTTTGGGGGTCATCCCGTTCTTTTTTGGGGTGCTTTTGACGTGTTTTGGGGTCTCCGTTGGGTTTCCGTGGGTTTTCCATTGTCATCGTTGTGGAAAAGAGTAAATTGTGGGTTTTGGAGAAGATCAGGTAGGTTTAGGGTGGTTTTGGGGTGGATCTATGATTTTGGGGTTATTTTCTTCCAGTTTTGGGGGTCATCCTGTTCTTTTTTGGGGTGTTTTTGACTTGTTTTGGGGTCTCCGTTGGGTTTTGTCTGGTTCTCGTTGGTCGTTAAGGTAAATGGGTGTGGATTGTGGGTTTTGGAGAAGATCAGGTAGGTTTAGGGTGTTTTAGTAGAAAAATTCATAGTTTTGTGTTTTTTTACTTCTGATCCAGTTGTTTTTCGGGCTGTTTTTGACGTGTTTTGGTTTCTCCGTTGGGTTTCGTTTGGTTTTCCATGGTCATCACGGTGAAAAAAGCGTAAATTGTGGGTTTTGGAGAACATCAGGTAGGTTTAGTGGGGGTTTTGGGGTGGATCTATGGCTTTTAGAGTTTTCTTTCGTTTTAGGGGGTGATCCTGTTCTGTTTTGTGGTGTTTTTGACGTGTTTTGGGGTCTCCGTTGGGTTTCGTTGTGTTTTCCGTGGTCATCATGGTGGAAAATTGTAAATTGTGGGTTTTGGAGAACATCAGGTAGGTTTAGGGTGGTTTTGGTGTGGATCTATGATTTTGGGGTTATTTTCTTCCAAGTTTGGGGGTGATCCCGTTCTTTTTTGGGGTGCTTTTGACGTGTTTTGGGGTCTCCGTTGGGTTTCCTTGGGTTTTCCATGGTCATCGTTGTGGAAAAGAGTAAATTGTGGGTTTTGGAGAAGATCAGGTAGGTTTAGGGTGGTTTTGGGGTGGATCTATAGTTTTTGTGGTTTTCTTTCTTTTTTGGGGTTATCCCGTTCTTGTTTGGGGTGTTTTTGACTTCTTTTTGGGTCTCTGTTGGGTTTTGTTGTGTTCTTGTTGCTCGTTAATGTAAATGGGAATGGATTGTGGGTTTTGGAGAAGATCAGGTGAGTTTAGGGTGGTTTTGGGAGGAAATTCATAGTTTTTTGTTTTTTGTTTTTTTTTTTTTTGTTCTGATCCAGTTCATTTTTGGGGTGTTTTTGACGTGTTTTGGGGTGTCCGTTGCGTTTCGTTGAGTTCCTAATGGGTTTTCTGGTGGTTGGGAGTGGACTTTGGGATTTGGAGAACATCAAGTAGGTTTAGGGTGGTTTTGGGGTGGATCTATGATTTTGGGGTTATTTTCTTCCAGTTTTGGGGGTCATCCCGTTCTTTTTTGGGGTGTTTTTGACGTGTTTTGTGGTCTCCGTTGGGTTTCCTTTGGTTTTCTATGGTTATCGTTGTGGAAAAGGGTAAATTGTGGGTTTTGGAGAACGTCAGGTAGGTTTAGGGTGGTTTTGGGGTGGATCTACGGTTTTTGGGGTTTTCTTTCTTAATTTAGGGGTTATCCCGTTCTTGTTTGGGGTGTTTTTGACTTGTTTTGGGGTCTCCGTTGGGTTTTGTCTGGTTCTCGTTGGTCGTTAAGGTAAATGGGTGTGGATTGTGGGTTTTGGAGAACATCAGGTAGGTTTAGTGGGGGTTTTGGGGTGGATCTATGGCTTTTAGAGTTTTCTTTCGTTTTAGGGGGTGATCCTGTTCTTTTTTGTGGTGTTTTTGACATGTTTTGGGGTCTCCTTTGGGTAGCGTTGTGTTTTCCGTGGTCATCATGGCGGAAAATTGTAAATTGTGGGTTTTGGAGCACATCAGGTAGGTTTAGGGGGACTTTTGGTGTGGATCTATGGCTTTTGGTGTTTTCTTTCGTTTTTGGAGATGATCCTGTTCTTTTTTGGGGTGTTTTTGACGTGTTTTGTGGTCTCCGTTGGGTTTCCGTGGGTTTTCCATTGTCATCGTTGTGGAAAAGTGTAAATTGTGGGTTTTGGAGAAGATCAGGTAGGTTTAGGGTGGTTTTGGGGTGGATCTATGATTTTGGGGTTATTTTCTTCCAGTTTTGGGGGTCATCCTGTTCTTTTTTGGGGTGTTTTTGACTTGTTTTGGGGTCTCCGTTGGGTTTTGTCTGGTTCTCGTTGGTCGTTAAGGTAAATGGGTGTGGATTGTGGGTTTTGGAGAAGATCAGGTAGGTTTAGGGTGTTTTAGTAGAAAAATTCATAGTTTTGTGTTTTTTTACTTCTGATCCAGTTCTTTTTTGGGGTGTTTTTGACATGTTTTTGTTTCTCTGTTGGGTTTCGTTTGGTTTTCCATGGTCATCACGGTGAAAAACTGTAAATTGTGGGTTTTGGAGAACATCAGGTAGGTTTAGTGGGGGTTTTGGGGTGGATCTATGGCTTTTAGAGTTTTCTTTCGTTTTAGGGGGTGATCCTGTTCTGTTTTGTGGTGTTTTTGACGTGTTTTGGGGTCTCCGTTGGGTTTCGTTTTGTTTTCCGTGGTCATCATGGTGGAAAATTGTAAATTGTGGTTTTGGAGAACATCAGGTAGGTTTAGGGTGGTTTTGGTGTGGATCTATGATTTTGGGGTTATTTTCTTCCAATTTTGGGGGTCATCCCGTTCTTTTTTGGGGTGCTTTTGACGTGTTTTGGGGTCTCCGTTGGGTTTCCGTGGGTTTTCCATGGTCATCGTTGTGGAAAAGAGTAAATTGTGGGTTTTGGAGAAAATCAGGTAGGTTTAGGGTGGTTTTGGGGTGGATCTATGATTTTGGGGTTATTTTCTTCCAGTTTTGGGGGTCATCCCGTTCTTTTTTGGGGTGCTTTTGACGTGTTTTGGGGTCTCCGTTGGGTTTCCGTGGGTTTTCCATTGTCATCGTTGTGGAAAAGAGTAAATTGTGGGTTTTGGAGAAGATCAGGTAGGTTTAGGGTGGTTTTGGGGTGGATCTATGATTTTGGGGTTATTTTCTTCCAGTTTTGGGGGTCATCCTGTTCTTTTTTGGGGTGTTTTTGACTTGTTTTGGGGTCTCCGTTGGGTTTTGTCTGGTTCTCGTTGGTCGTTAAGGTAAATGGGTGTGGATTGTGGGTTTTGGAGAAGATCAGGTAGGTTTAGGGTGTTTTAGTAGAAAAATTCATAGTTTTGTGTTTTTTTACTTCTGATCCAGTTCTTTTTTGGGGTGTTTTTGACATGTTTTGGTTTCTCCGTTGGGTTTTGTTTGGTTTTCCAGGGTCATCACGGTGAAAAAGAGTAAATTGTGGGTTTTGGAGAACATCAGGTAGGTTTAGTGGGGGTTTTGGGGTGGATCTATGGCTTTTAGAGTTTTCTTTCGTTTTAGGGGGTGATCCTGTTCTGTTTTGTGGTGTTTTTGACGTGTTTTGGGGTCTCCGTTGGGTTTCGTTGTGTTTTCCGTGGTCATCATGGCGGAAAATTGTAAATTGTGGGTTTTGGAGAACATCAGGTAGGTTTAGGGTGGTTTTGGTGTGGATCTATGATTTTGGGGTTATTTTCTTCCAATTTTGGGGGTCATCCCGTTCTTTTTTGGGGTGCTTTTGACGTGTTTTGGGGTCTCCGTTGGGTTTCCGTGGGTTTTCCATGGTCATCGTTGTGGAAAAGAGTAAATTGTGGGTTTTGGAGAAGATCAGGTAGGTTTAGGGTGGTTTTGGGGTGGATCTATGATTTTGGGGTTATTTTCTTCCAGTTTTGGGGGTCATCCTGTTCTTTTTTGGGGTGTTTTTGACTTGTTTTGGGGTCTCCGTTGGGTTTTGTCTGGTTCTCGTTGGTCGTTAATGTAAATGGGTGTGGATTGTGGGTTTTGGAGAAGATCAGGTAGGTTTAGGGTGTTTTAGTAGAAAAATTCATAGTTTTGTGTTTTTTTACTTCTGATCCAGTTCTTTTTTGGGGTGTTTTTGACATGTTTTGGTTTCTCTGTTGGGTTTCGTTTGGTTTTCCAGGGTCATCACGGTGAAAAAAGAGTAAATTGTGGGTTTTGGAGAACATCAGGTAGGTTTAGTGGGGGTTTTGGGGTGGATCTATGGCTTTTAGAGTTTTCTTTCGTTTTAGGGGGTGATCCTGTTCTTTTTTGTGGTGTTTTTGACATGTTTTGGGGTCTCCTTTGGGTAGCGTTTTGTTTTCCGTGGTCATCATGTTGGAAAATTGTAAATTGTGGGTTTTGGAGCACATCAGGTAGGTTTAGTGTGGTTCTGGTTTGGATCTATGTTTTTTGGGGTTTTCTTTCGTTTTTTGGGGATATCCCGTACTTGTTTGGGGTGTTTTTGACTTGTTTTGGGGTCTCCGTTTGGTTTTGTTGTGTTCTCGTTGCTCATTAATGTAAATGGGAGTGGATTGTGGGTTTTGGAGAAGATCAGGTGAGTTTAGGGTGGTTTGGGGAGGAAATTCATAGTTTTTTTTTTTTTTTTTTTCTGATCCAGTTCATTTTTGGGGTGTTTTTGATGTGTTTTGGGGTGTCCGTTGCATTTCGTTGAGTTCCTAATGGGTTTTCTGCTGGTTGGGAGTGGACTTTGGTATTTGGAGAACATCAAGTAGGTTTAGGGTGGTTTTGGGGTGGATCTATGATTTTGGGGTTATTTTCTTCCAGTTTTGGGGGTCATCCCGTTCTTTTTTGGGGTGTTTTTGACGTGTTTTGTGGTCTCCGTTGGGTTTCATTGTGTTTTCCGTGGTCATCATGGTGGAAAATTGTAAATTGTGGGTTTTGGAGCACATCAGGTAGGTTTAGTGTGGTTCTGGTATGGATCTATGGTTTTTAGGATTTTCTTTCGTTTTTGGGGTTGAACTAGTTGTTTTTTGGGGTGTTTTTGACGTGTTTTGGGGTCTCCGTTGGGTTTTGTTGGGTTCTCATTTGTCGTTAAGGTAAATGTGAGTGGATTGTGGGTTTTGGAGAACATCAAGTGGGTTTAGGGTGGTTTTGGGGTGGATCTATGATTTTGGGGTTATTTTCTTCCAGTTTTGGGGGTCATCCCGTTCTTTTTTGGGGTGCTTTTGACGTGTTTTGGGGTCTCCGTTGGGTTTCCGTGGGTTTTCCATTGTCATCGTTGTGGAAAAGAGTAAATTGTGGGTTTTGGAGAAGATCAGGTAGGTTTAGGGTGGTTTTGGGGTGGATCTATGATTTTGGGGTTATTTTCTTCCAGTTTTGGGGGTCATCCTGTTCTTTTTTGGGGTGTTTTTGACTTGTTTTGGGGTCTCCGTTGGGTTTTGTCTGGTTCTCGTTGGTCGTTAAGGTAAATGGGTGTGGATTGTGGGTTTTGGAGAAGATCAGGTAGGTTTAGGGTGTTTTAGTAGAAAAATTCATAGTTTTGTGTTTTTTTACTTCTGATCCAGTTCTTTTTTGGGGTGTTTTTGACATGTTTTGGTTTCTCTGTTGGGTTTCGTTTGGTTTTCCAGGGTCATCACGGTGAAAAAGAGTAAATTGTGGGTTTTGGAGAACATCAGGTAGGTTTAGTGGGGGTTTTGGGGTGGATCTATGGCTTTTAGAGTTTTCTTTCGTTTTAGGGGGTGATCCTGTTCTGTTTTGTGGTGTTTTTGACGTGTTTTGGGGTCTCCGTTGGGTTTCGTTGTGTTTTCCGTGGTCATCATGGTGGAAAATTGTAAATTGTGGGTTTTGGAGAACATCAGGTAGGTTTAGGGTGGTTTTGGTGTGGATCTATGATTTTGGGGTTATTTTCTTCCAATTTTGGGGGTGATCCCGTTCTTTTTTGGGGTGCTTTTGACGTGTTTTGGGGTCTCCGTTGGGTTTCCGTGGGTTTTCCATGGTCATCGTTGTGGAAAAGAGTAAATTGTGGGTTTTGGAGAAGATCAGGTAGGTTTAGGGTGGTTTTGGGGTGGATCTATGATTTTGGGGTTATTTTCTTCCAGTTTTGGGGGTCATCCTGTTCTTTTTTGGGGTGTTTTTGACTTGTTTTGGGGTCTCCGTTGGGTTTTGTCTGGTTCTCGTTGGTCGTTAAGGTAAATGGGTGTGGATTGTGGGTTTTGGAGAAGATCAGGTAGGTTTAGGGTGTTTTAGTAGAAAAATTCATAGTTTTGTGTTTTTTTACTTCTGATCCAGTTCTTTTTTGGGGTGTTTTTGACATGTTTTGGTTTCTCTGTTGGGTTTCGTTTGGTTTTCCAGGGTCATCACGGTGAAAAAAGAGTAAATTGTGGGTTTTGGAGAACATCAGGTAGGTTTAGTGGGGGTTTTGGGGTGGATCTATGGCTTTTAGAGTTTTCTTTCGTTTTAGGGGGTGATCCTGTTCTTTTTTGTGGTGTTTT
The DNA here is from genome assembly GCF_964211825.1 of Aythya ferina. Lineage (NCBI taxonomy): Eukaryota > Metazoa > Chordata > Aves > Anseriformes > Anatidae > Aythya > Aythya ferina. Next base: position 148,394 of record NC_140331.1, read on the forward strand.
TGACATGTTTTGGGGTCTCCTTTGGGTAGCGTTTTGTTTTCCGTGGTCATCATGGTGGAAAATTGTAAATTGTGGGTTTTGGAGCACATCAGGTAGGTTTAGTGTGGTTCTGGTTTGGATCTATGTTTTTTGGGGTTTTCTTTCGTTTTTTGGGGATATCCCGTACTTGTTTGGGGTGTTTTTGACTTGTTTTGGGGTCTCCGTTTGGTTTTGTTGTGTTCTCGTTGCTCATTAATGTAAATCGGTGTGGATTGTGGGTTTTGGAGAAGATCAGGTGAGTTTAGGGTGGTTTTGGGAGGAAATTCATAGTTTTTTTTTTTTTTTTTCTGATCCAGTTCATTTTTGGGGTGTTTTTGATGTGTTTTGGGGTGTCCGTTGCATTTCGTTGAGTTCCTAATGGGTTTTCTGCTGGTTGGGAGTGGACTTTGGTATTTGGAGAACATCAAGTAGGTTTAGGGTGGTTTTGGGGTGGATCTATGATTTTGGGGTTATTTTCTTCCAGTTTTGGGGGTCATCCCGTTCTTTTTTGGGGTGTTTTTGACGTGTTTTGTGGTCTCCGTTGGGTTTCATTGTGTTTTCCGTGGTCATCATGGTGGAAAATTGTAAATTGTGGGTTTTGGAGCACATCAGGTAGGTTTAGTGTGGTTCTGGTATGGATCTATGGTTTTTAGGATTTTCTTTCGTTTTTGGGGTTGAACTAGTTGTTTTTTGGGGTGTTTTTGACGTGTTTTGGGGTCTCCGTTGGGTTTTGTTGGGTTCTCATTTGTCGTTAAGGTAAATGTGAGTGGATTGTGGGTTTTGGAGAACATCAAGTGGGTTTAGGGTGGTTTTGGGGTGGATCTATGATTTTGGGGTTATTTTCTTCCAGTTTTGGGGGTCATCCCGTTCTTTTTTGGGGTGCTTTTGACGTGTTTTGGGGTCTCCGTTGGGTTTCCGTGGGTTTTCCATTGTCATCGTTGTGGAAAAGAGTAAATTGTGGGTTTTGGAGAAAATCAGGTAGGTTTAGGGTGGTTTTGGGGTGGATCTATGATTTTGGGGTTATTTTCTTCCAGTTTTGGGGGTCATCCTGTTCTTTTTTGGGGTGTTTTTGACTTGTTTTGGGGTCTCCGTTGGGTTTTGTCTGGTTCTCGTTGGTCGTTAAGGTAAATGGGTGTGGATTGTGGGTTTTGGAGAAGATCAGGTAGGTTTAGGGTGTTTTAGTAGAAAAATTCATAGTTTTGTGTTTTTTTACTTCTGATCCAGTTCTTTTTTGGGGTGTTTTTGACATGTTTTGGTTTCTCTGTTGGGTTTCGTTTGGTTTTCCAGGGTCATCACGGTGAAAAAGAGTAAATTGTGGGTTTTGGAGAACATCAGGTAGGTTTAGTGGGGGTTTTGGGGTGGATCTATGGCTTTTAGAGTTTTCTTTCGTTTTAGGGGGTGATCCTGTTCTGTTTTGTGGTGTTTTTGACGTGTTTTGGGGTCTCCGTTGGGTTTCGTTGTGTTTTCCGTGGTCATCATGGTGGAAAATTGTAAATTGTGGGTTTTGGAGAAGATCAGGTAGGTTTAGGGTGGTTTTGGTGTGGATCTATGATTTTGGGGTTATTTTCTTCCAATTTTGGGGGTCATCCCGTTCTTTTTTGGGGTGCTTTTGACGTGTTTTGGGGTCTCCGTTGGGTTTCCGTGGGTTTTCCATGGTCATCGTTGTGGAAAAGAGTAAATTTTGGGTTTTGGAGAAAATCAGGTAGGTTTAGGGTGGTTTTGGGGTGGATCTATGATTTTGGGGTTATTTTCTTCCAGTTTTGGGGGTCATCCTGTTCTTTTTTGGGGTGTTTTTGACTTGTTTTGGGGTCTCCGTTGGGTTTTGTCTGGTTCTCGTTGGTCGTTAAGGTAAATGGGTGTGGATTGTGGGTTTTGGAGAAGATCAGGTAGGTTTAGGGTGTTTTAGTAGAAAAATTCATAGTTTTGTGTTTTTTTACTTCTGATCCAGTTCTTTTTTGGGGTGTTTTTGACATGTTTTGGTTTCTCTGTTGGGTTTCGTTTGGTTTTCCAGGGTCATCACGGTGAAAAAGTGTAAATTGTGGGTTTTGGAGAACATCAGGTAGGTTTAGTGGGGGTTTTGGGGTGGATCTATGGCTTTTAGAGTTTTCTTTCGTTTTAGGGGGTGATCCTGTTCTGTTTTGTGGTGTTTTTGACGTGTTTTGGGGTCTCCGTTGGGTTTCGTTGTGTTTTCCGTGGTCATCATGGTGGAAAATTGTAAATTGTGGGTTTTGGAGAACATCAGGTAGTTTTAGGGTGCTTTTGGTGTGGATCTATGATTTTGGGGTTATTTTCTTCCAATTTTGGGGGTCATCCCGTTCTTTTTTGGGGTGCTTTTGACGTGTTTTGGGGTCTCTGTTGGGTTTCCGTGGGTTTTCCATGGTCATCGTTGTGGAAAGGAGTAAATTGTGGGTTTTGGAGAAGATCAGGTAGGTTTAGGGTGGTTTTGGGGTGGATCTATGATTTTGGGGTTATTTTCTTCCAGTTTTGGGGGTCATCCTGTTCTTTTTTGGGGTGTTTTTGACTTGTTTTGGGGTCTCCGTTGGGTTTCATTGTGTTTTCCGTGGTCATCATGGTGGAAAATTGTAAATTGTGGGTTTTGGAGCACATCAGGTAGGTTTAGTGTGGTTCTGGTATGGATCTATGGTTTTTAGGATTTTCTTTCGTTTTTGGGGTTGAACCAGTTGTTTTTAGGGGTGTTTTTGACGTGTTTTTGGGTCTCCGTTGGGTTTCGTTGGGTTCTCGTTTTTCGTTAAGGTAAATGTGAGTGGATTGTGGGTTTTGGAGAAGATCAGGTAGGTTTAGGGTGTTTTAGTAGAAAAATTCATAGTTTTGTGTTTTTTTACTTCTGATCCAGTTCTTTTTTGGGGTGTTTTTGACATGTTTTGGTTTCTCTGTTGGGTTTCGTTTGGTTTTCCAGGGTCATCACTGTGAAAAAAGAGTAAATTGTGGGTTTTGGAGAACATCAGGTAGGTTTAGTGGGGGTTTTGGGGTGGATCTATGGCTTTTAGAGTTTTCTTTCGTTTTAGGGGGTGATCCTGTTCTGTTTTGTGGTGTTTTTGACATGTTTTGGGGTCTCCTTTGGGTAGCGTTGTGTTTTCCGTGGTCATCATGGCGGAAAATTGTAAATTGTGGGTTTTGGAGAACATCAGGTAGGTTTAGGGTGGTTTTGGTGTGGATCTATGATTTTGGGGTTATTTTCTTCCAATTTTGGGGGTGATCCCGTTCTTTTTTGGGGTGCTTTTGACGTGTTTTGGGGTCTCCGTTGGGTTTCCGTGGGTTTTCCATGGTCATCGTTGTGGAAAAGAGTAAATTGTGGGTTTTGGAGAAGATCAGGTAGGTTTAGGGTGGTTTTGGGGTGGATCTATGATTTTGGGGTTATTTTCTTCCAGTTTTGGGGGTCATCCTGTTCTTTTTTGGGGTGTTTTTGACTTGTTTTGGGGTCTCCGTTGGGTTTTGTCTGGTTCTCGTTGGTCGTTAATGTAAATGGGTGTGGATTGTGGGTTTTGGAGAAGATCAGGTAGGTTTAGGGTGTTTTAGTAGAAAAATTCATAGTTTTGTGTTTTTTTACTTCTGATCCAGTTCTTTTTTGGGGTGTTTTTGACATGTTTTGGTTTCTCTGTTGGGTTTCGTTTGGTTTTCCAGGGTCATCACGGTGAAAAAAGAGTAAATTGTGGGTTTTGGAGAACATCAGGTAGGTTTAGTGGGGGTTTTGGGGTGGATCTATGGCTTTTAGAGTTTTCTTTCGTTTTAGGGGGTGATCCTGTTCTTTTTTGTGGTGTTTTTGACATGTTTTGGGGTCTCCTTTGGGTAGCGTTGTGTTTTCCGTGGTCATCATGGTGGAAAATTGTAAATTGTGGGTTTTGGAGCACATCAGGTAGGTTTAGTGTGGTTCTGGTTTGGATCTATATTTTTTGGGGTTTTCTTTCGTTTTTGGGGTTATCCCGTTCTTGTTTGGGGTGTTTTTGACTTGTTTTGGGGTCTCCGTTTGGTTTTGTTGTGTTCTCGTTGCTCATTAATGTAAATGGGAGTGGATTGTGGGTTTTGGAGAAGATCAGGTGAGTTTAGGGTGGTTTGGGGAGGAAATTCATAGTTTTTTTTTTTTTTTTTTTTCTGATCCAGTTCATTTTTGGGGTGTTTTTGATGTGTTTTGGGGTGTCCGTTGCATTTCGTTGAGTTCCTAATGGGTTTTCTGGTGGTTGGGAGTGGACTTTGGTATTTGGAGAACATCAAGTAGGTTTAGGGTGGTTTTCGGGTGGATCTATGATTTTGGGGTTATTTTCTTCCAGTTTTGGGGGTCATCCCGTTCTTTTTTGGGGTGTTTTTGACGTGTTTTGTGGTCTCCGTTGGGTTTCATTGTGTTTTCCGTGGTCATCATGGTGGAAAATTTTAAATTGTGGGTTTTGGAGCACATCAGGTAGGTTTAGTGTGGTTCTGGTATGGATCTATGGTTTTTAGGATTTTCTTTCGTTTTTTGGGGTTGAACTAGTTGTTTTTTGGGGTGTTTTTGACGTGTTTTTGGGTCTCCGTTGGGTTTTGTTGGGTTCTCATTTGTCGTTAAGGTAAATGTGAGTGGATTGTGGGTTTTGGAGAACATCAAGTGGGTTTAGGGTGGTTTTGGGGTGGATCTATGAGTTTGGGGTTATTTTCTTCCAGTTTTGGGGGTCATCCCGTTCTTTTTTGGGGTGCTTTTGACGTGTTTTGGGGTCTCCGTTGGGTTTCCGTGGGTTTTCCATTGTCATCGTTGTGGAAAAGAGTAAATTGTGGGTTTTGGAGAAGATCAGGTAGGTTTAGGGTGGTTTTGGGGTGGATCTATGATTTTGGGGTTATTTTCTTCCAGTTTTGGGGGTCATCCTGTTCTTTTTTGGGGTGTTTTTGACTTGTTTTGGGGTCTCCGTTGGGTTTTGTCTGGTTCTCGTTGGTCGTTAAGGTAAATGGGTGTGGATTGTGGGTTTTGGAGAAGATCAGGTAGGTTTAGGGTGTTTTAGTAGAAAAATTCATAGTTTTGTGTTTTTTTACTTCTGATCCAGTTCTTTTTTGGGGTGTTTTTGACATGTTTTGGTTTCTCTGTTGGGTTTCGTTTGGTTTTCCAGGGTCATCACGGTGAAAAAGAGTAAATTGTGGGTTTTGGAGAACATCAGGTAGGTTTAGTGGGGGTTTTGGGGTGGATCTATGGCTTTTAGAGTTTTCTTTCGTTTTAGGGGGTGATCCTGTTCTGTTTTGTGGTGTTTTTGACGTGTTTTGGGGTCTCCGTTGGGTTTCGTTGTGTTTTCCGTGGTCATCATGGTGGAAAAGAGTAAATTGTGGGTTTTGGAGAAGATCAGGTAGGTTTAGGGTGGTTTTGGTGTGGATCTATGATTTTGGGGTTATTTTCTTCCAATTTTGGGGGTCATCCCGTTCTTTTTTGGGGTGCTTTTGACGTGTTTTGGGGTCTCCGTTGGGTTTCCGTGGGTTTTCCATGGTCATCGTTGTGGAAAAGAGTAAATTGTGGGTTTTGGAGAAGATCAGGTAGGTTTAGGGTGGTTTTGGGGTGGATCTATGATTTTGGGGTTATTTTCTTCCAGTTTTGGGGGTCATCCTGTTCTTTTTTGGGGTGTTTTTGACTTGTTTTGGGGTCTCCGTTGGGTTTTGTCTGGTTCTCGTTGGTCGTTAAGGTAAATGGGAGTGGATTGTGGGTTTGGGAGAACATCAGGTAGGTTTAGGGTGGTTCTGGTTTGGATCTACGGTTTTTGCAGTTTTTCTATCGTTTTTTTGGTGTTATCCCGTTCTTGTTTGGTGTGTTTTTGACGTGTTTGTGGTCTCCATTGGGTTTCCTTTGGTTTTCCATGGTTATCGTTGTGGAAAAGGGTAAATTGTGGGTTTTGGAGAACGTCAGGTAGGTTTAGGGTGGTTTTGGGGTTGATCTACGGTTTTTGGGGTTTTCTTTCTTAATTTAGGGGTTATCCCGTTCTTGTTTGGGGTGTTTTTGACTTGTTTTGGGGTCTCCGTTGGGTTTTGTTGGGTTCTCGTTGGTCGTTAAGGTAAATGGGAGTGGATTGTGGGTTTGGGAGAACATCAGGTAGGTTTAGGGTGTTTTTGTAGAAAAATTCATAGTTTTGGGGTTTTTTACTTCTGATCCAGTTCTTTTTTGGGGTGTTTTTGACGTGTTTTGGTTTCTCCGTTGGGTTTCGTTTGGTTTTCCATGGTGATCACAGTGAAAAAGAGTAAATTGTGGGTTTTGGAGAAGATCAGGTAGGTTTAGTGTTGTTTTGGGGTGGATCTATGATTTTGGGGTTATTTTCTTCCAGTTTTGGGGGTCATTCCGTTCTTTTTTGGGGTGTTTTTGACGTGTTTGTGGTCTCCATTGGGTTTCCTTTGGTTTTCCATGGTTATCGTTGTGGAAAAGGGTAAATTGTGGGTTTTGGAGAACGTCAGGTAGGTTTAGGGTGGTTTTGGGGTGGATCTACGGTTTTTGGTTTTTTTTTTCTTAATTTAGGGGTTATCCCGTTCTTGTTTGGGGTGTTTTTGACTTGTTTTGTGGTCTCCGTTGGGTTTTGTTGGGTTCTCGTTGGTCGTTAATGTAAATGGGAGTGGATTGTGGGTTTGGGAGAACATCAGGTAGGTTTAGTGTGGTTCTGGTTTGGATCTACGGTTTTTGCAGTTTTTCTATCGTTTTTTTGGTGTTATCCCGTTCTTGTTTGGTGTGTTTTTGACGTGTTTGTGGTCTCCATTGGGTTTCCTTTGGTTTTCCATGGTTATCGTTGTGGAAAAGGGTAAATTGTGGGTTTTGGAGAACGTCAGGTAGGTTTAGGGTGGTTTTGGGGTGGATCTACGGTTTTTGGGGTTTTCTTTCTTAATTTAGGGGTTATCCCGTTCTTGTTTGGGGTGTTTTTGACTTGTTTTGGGGTCTCCGTTGGGTTTTGTTGGGTTCTCGTTGGTCGTTAAGGTAAATGGGAGTGGATTGTGGGTTTTGGAGAAGATCAGGTAGGTTTAGGGTGTTTTTGTAGAAAAATTCATAGTTTTGGGGTTTTTTACTTCTGATCCAGTTCTTTTTTGGGGTGTTTTTGACGTGTTTTGGTTTCTCCGTTGGGTTTCGTTTGGTTTTCCATGGTGATCACGGTGAAAAAGAGTAAATTGTGGGTTTTGGAGAACATCAGGTAGGTTTAGTGGGGGTTTTGGGGTGGATCTATGGCTTTTAGAGTTTTCTTTCGTTTTAGGGGGTGATCCTGTTCTGTTTTGTGGTGTTTTTGACGTGTTTTGGGGTCTCCGTTGGGTTTCGTTGTGTTTTCCGTGGTCATCATGTTGGAAAATTGTAAATTGTGGGTTTTGGAGAACATCAGGTAGTTTTAGGGTGGTTTTGGTGTGGATCTATGATTTTGGGGTTATTTTCTTCCAGTTTTGGGGGTGATCCCGTTCTGTTTTGGGGTGCTTTTGATGTGTTTTGGGGTCTCCGTTGGGTTTCCTTGGGTTTTCCATGGTCATCGTTGTTGAAAGGAGTAAATTGTGGGTTTTGGAGAAGATCAGGTAGGTTTAGGGTGGTTTTGGGGTGGATCTATGGCTTTTAGAGTTTTCTTTCGTTTTAGGGGATGATCCTGTTCTGTTTTGGGGTGTTTTTGACATGTTTTGGGGTCTCCGTTGGGTTTCGTTGTGTTTTCCGTGGTCATCATGGTGGAAAAGAGTAAATTGTGGGTTTTGGAGAACGTCAGGTAGGTTTAGGGTGGTTTTGGGGTGGATCTACGGTTTTTGGGGTTTTCTTTCTTTATTTAGGGGTTATCCCGTTCTTGTTTGGGGTGTTTTTGACTTGTTTTGGGGTCTCCGTTGGGTTTTGTTGGGTTCTCGTTGGTCGTTAAGGTAAATGGGAGTGGATTGTGGGTTTGGGAGAACATCAGGTAGGTTTAGTGTGGTTCTGGTTTGGATCTACGGTTTTTGCAGTTTTTCTATCGTTTTTTTGGTGTTATCCCGTTCTTGTTTGGTGTGTTTTTGACGTGTTTGTGGTCTCCATTGGGTTTCCTTTGGTTTTCCATGGTTATCGTTGTGGAAAAGGGTAAATTGTGGGTTTTGGAGAACCTCAGGTAGGTTTAGGGTGGTTTTGGGGTGGATCTACGGTTTTTGGGGTTTTCTTTCTTAATTTAGGGGTTATCCCGTTCTTGTTTGGGGTGTTTTTGACTTGTTTTGGGGTCTCCGTTGGGTTTTGTTGGGTTCTTGTTGGTCGTTAAGGTAAATGGGAGTGGATTGTGGGTTTTGGAGAAGATCAGGTAGGTTTAGGGTGTTTTTGTAGAAAAATTCATAGTTTTGGGGTTTTTTACTTCTGATCCAGTTCTTTTTTGGGGTGCTTTTGAAGTGTTTTGGGGTCTCCGTTGGGTTTCCTTTGGTTTTCCATGGTCATCGTTGTGGAAAGGAGTAAATTGTGGGTTTTGGAGAAGATCAGGTAGGTTTAGGGTGGTTTTGGTGTGGATCTATTGTTTTTGTGGTTTTCTTTCTTTTTTGGGGATATCCCGTTCTTGTTTGGGGTGTTTTTGACTTCTTTTGGGGCGTCTGTTGGGTTTTGTTGTGTTGTTGTTGCTCGTTAATATAAATGGGAGTGGATTGTGGGTTTTGGAGAAGATCAGGTGAGTTTAGGGTGGTTTTGGGAGGAAATTCATAGTTTTTGTTTTTGTTTTTTTTTTTTTTCTTCTGATCCAGTTCATTTTTGGGGTGTTTTTGACGTGTTTTGGGGTGTCCGTTGCGTTTCGTTGAGTTCCTAATGGGTTTTCTGGTGGTTGGGAGTGGACTTTGGGCTTTGGAGAACATCAAGTAGGTTTAGGGTGGTTTTGGGGTGGATCTATGATTTTGGGGTTATTTTCTCCCAGTTTTGGGGGTCATCCCGTTCTTTTTTGGGGTGTTTTTGACGTGTTTTGTGGTCTCCGTTGGATTTCCTTTGGTTTTCCATGGTTATCGTTGTGGAAAAGTGTAAATTGTTGGTTTTGGAGAACGTCAGGTAGGTTTAGGGTGGTTTTGGGGTGGATCTACGGTTTTTGGGGTTTTCTTTCTTAATTTAGGGGTTATCCCGTTCTTGTTTGGGGTGTTTTTGACTTGTTTTGGGGTCTCCGTTGTGTTTTGTTGGGTTCTCGTTGGCTGTTAAGGTAAATGGGACTGGATTGTGGGTTTTGGAGAAGATCAGGTAGGTTTAGGGTGGTTTTGTAAAAAAATTCATAGTTTTGGGGCTTTTTACTTCTGATCCAGTTCTTTTTTGGGGTGTTTTTGACGTGTTTTGGTTTCTCCGTTGGGTTTCGTTTGGTTTTCCATGGTCATCATGGTGGAAAATTGTAAATTGTGGGTTTTGGAGCACATCAGGTAGGTTTAGGGTGGTTTTGGGGTGGATCTACGGTTTTTGGGGTTTTCTTTCTTAATTTAGGGGTTATCCCGTTCTTGTTTGGGGTGTTTTTGACTTGTTTTGGGGTCTCCGTTGGGTTTTGTTGGGTTCTCGTTGGTCGTTAAGGTAAATGGGAGTGGATTGTGGGTTTGGGAGAACATCAGGTAGATTTAGTGTGGTTCTGGTTTGGATCTACGGTTTTTGCAGTTTTTCTATCGTTTTTTTGGTGTTATCCCGTTCTTGTTTGGTGTGTTTTTGACGTGTTTGTGGTCTCCATTGGGTTTCCTTTGGTTTTCCATGGTTATCGTTGTGGAAAAGGGTAAATTGTGGGTTTTGGAGAACGTCAGGTAGGTTTAGGGTGGTTTTGGGGTGGATCTACGGTTTTTGGGGTTTTCTTTCTTAATTTAGGGGTTATCCCGTTCTTGTTTGGGGTGTTTTTGACTTGTTTTGGGGTCTCCGTTGGGTTTTGTTGGGTTCTCGTTGGTCGTTAAGGTAAATGGGAGTGGATTGTGGGTTTTGGAGAAGATCAGGTAGGTTTAGGGTGTTTTTGTAGAAAAATTCATAGTTTTGGGGTTTTTTACTTCTGATCCAGTTCTTTTTTGGGGTGTTTTTGACGTGTTTTGGTTTCTCCGTTGGGTTTCGTTTGGTTTTCCATGGTGATCACGGGGAAAAAGAGTAAATTGTGGGTTTTGGAGAACATCAGGTAGGTTTAGTGGGGGTTTTGGGGTGGATCTATGGCTTTTAGAGTTTTCTTTCGTTTTAGGGGGTGATCCTGTTCTGTTTTGTGGTGTTTTTGACGTGTTTTGGGGTCTCCGTTGGGTTTCGTTGTGTTTTCCGTGGTCATCATGGTGGAAAATTGTAAATTGTGGGTTTTGGAGAACATCAGGTAGTTTTAGGGTGGTTTTGGAGTGGATCTATGATTTTGGGGTTATTTTCTTCCAGTTTTGGGGGTGATCCCGTTCTTTTTTGGGGTGCTTTTGATGTGTTTTGGGGTCTCCGTTGGGTTTCGTTTGGTTTTCCATGGTCATCGTTGTGGAAAGGAGTAAATTGTGGGTTTTGGAGAAGATCAGGTAGGTTTAGGGTGGTTTTGGGGTGGATCTATGGCTTTTAGAGTTTTCTTTCGTTTTCGGGGTGATCCTGTTCTTTTTTGTGGTGTTTTTGACGTGTTTTGGGGTCTCCGTTGGGTTTCGTTGTGTTTTCCGTGGTCATCATGGTGGAAAAGAGTAAATTGTGGGTTTTGGAGAAGATCAGGTAGGTTTAGGGTGGTTTTGGGGTGGATCTATTGTTTTTGTGGTTTTCTTTCTTTTTTGGGGATATCCCGTTCTTGTTTGGGATGTTTTTGATTGTTTTGGGGTCTCTGTTGGGTTTTGTTGTGTTGTTGTTGCTCGTTAATGTAAATGGGAGTGGATTGTGGGTTTTGGATAAGATCAGGTGAGTTTAGGGTGGTTTTGGGAGGAAATTCATAGTTTTTTTTTTTTTTTTTTTTTTTTCTTCTGATCCAGTTCATTTTTGGGGTGTTTTTGACGTGTTTTGGGGTGTCCGTTGCGTTTCGTTGAGTTCCTAATGGGTTTTCTGGTGGTTGGGAGTGGACTTTGGGCTTTGGAGAACATCAAGTAGGTTTAGGGTGGTTTTGGGGTGGATCTACGGTTTTTGGGGTTTTCTTTCTTAATTTAGGGGTTATCCCGTTCTTGTTTGGGGTGTTTTTGACTTGTTTTGGGGTCTCCGTTGGGTTTTGTTTGGTTCTCGTTGGCTGTTAAGGTAAATGGGATTGGATTGTGGGTTTTGGAGAAGATCAGGTAGGTTTAGGGTGGTTTTGTAAAAAAATTCATAGTTTTGGGTCTTTTTACTTCTGATCCAGTTTTTTTTTGGGGTGTTTTTGACGTGTTTTGGTTTCTCCGTTGGGTTTCGTTTGGTTTTCCATGGTCATCATGGTGGAAAATTGTAAATTGTGGGTTTTGGAGCACATCAGGTAGGTTTAGTGTGGTTCTGGTTTGGATCTATGGTTTTTAGGGTTTTCTTTCGTTTTTGGGGTTGAAGCAGTTGTTTTTTGGGGTGTTTTTGATGTATTTTGCGGTCTCCGTGTGGTTTCGTTGGGTTCTCGTTTGTCGTTAAGGTAAATGGGAGTGGATTGTGGGTTTTGGAGAACATCAAGTAGGTTTAGGGTGGTTTTGGGGTGGATGTGTGATTTTGGGGTTATTTTCTTCCAATTTTGGGGGTCATCACGTTCTTCTCTGGGGTGCTTTTGACGTGTTTTGTGGTCTCCGTTGGATTTCCTTTGGTTTTCCATGGTTATCGTTGTGGAAAAGTGTAAATTGTTGGTTTTGGAGAACGTCAGGTAGGTTTAGGGTGGTTTTGGGGTGGATCTACGGTTTTTGGGGTTTTCTTTCTTAATTTAGGGGTTATCCCGTTCTTGTTTGGGGTGTTTTTGACTTGTTTTGGGGTCTCCGTTGGGTTTTGTTGGGTTCTCGTTGGCTGTTAAGGTAAATGGGACTGGATTGTGGGTTTTGGAGAAGATCAGGTAGGTTTAGGGTGGTTTTGTAAAAAAATTCATAGTTTTGGGGCTTTTTACTTCTGATCCAGTTCTTTTTTGGGGTGTTTTTGACGTGTTTTGGTTTCTCCGTTGGGTTTCGTTTGGTTTTCCATGGTCATCATGGTGGAAAATTGTAAATTGTGGGTTTTGGAGCACATCAGGTAGGTTTAGGGTGGTTTTGGGGTGGATCTACGGTTTTTGGGGTTTTCTTTCTTAATTTAGGGGTTATCCCGTTCTTGTTTGGGGTGTTTTTGACTTGTTTTGGGGTCTCCGTTGGGTTTTGTTGGGTTCTCGTTGGTCGTTAAGGTAAATGGGAGTGGATTGTGGGTTTGGGAGAACATCAGGTAGGTTTAGTGTGGTTCTGGTTTGGATCTACGGTTTTTGCAGTTTTTCTATCGTTTTTTTGGTGTTATCCCGTTCTTGTTTGGTGTGTTTTTGACGTGTTTGTGGTCTCCATTGTGTTTCCTTTGGTTTTCCATGGTTATCGTTGTGGAAAAGGGTAAATTGTGGGTTTTGGAGAACGTCAGGTAGGTTTAGGGTGGTTTTGGGGTGGATCTACGGTTTTTGGGGTTTTCTTTCTTAATTTAGGGGTTATCCCGTTCTTGTTTGGGGTGTTTTTGACTTGTTTTGGGGTCTCCGTTGGGTTTTGTTGGGTTCTCGTTGGTCGTTAAGGTAAATGGGAGTGGATTGTGGGTTTTGGAGAAGATCAGGTAGGTTTAGGGTGTTTTTGTAGAAAAATTCATAGTTTTGGGGTTTTTTACTTCTGATCCAGTTCTTTTTTGGGGTGTTTTTGACGTGTTTTGGTTTCTCCGTTGGGTTTCGTTTGGTTTTCCATGGTGATCACGGTGAAAAAGAGTAAATTGTGGGTTTTGGAGAACATCAGGTAGGATTAGTGGGGGTTTTGGGGTGGATCTATGGCTTTTAGAGTTTTCTTTCGTTTTAGGGGGTGATCCTGTTCTGTTTTGTGGTGTTTTTGACGTGTTTTGGGGTCTCCGTTGGGTTTCGTTGTGTTTTCCGTGGTCATCATGGTGGAAAATTGTAAATTGTGGGTTTTGGAGAAGATCAGGTAGTTTTAGGGTGGTTTTGGGGTGGATCTATGATTTTGGGGTTATTTTCTTCCAGTTTTGGGGGTGATCCCGTTCTTTTTTGGGGTGCTTTTGATGTGTTTTGGGGTCTCCGTTGGGTTTCCTTGGGTTTTCCATGGTCATCGTTGTGGAAAGGAGTAAATTGTGGGTTTTGGAGAAGATCAGGTAGGTTTAGGGGGGGGGGTTGGGGTGGATCTATGGCTTTTAGTGTTTTCTTTTTTTTTAGGGTGTGATCCTGTTCCTTTTTTTGGGGTGTTTTTGACGTGTTTTGGGGTCTCCGTTGGGTTTCGTTCTGTTTTCCGTGGTCATCATGGTGGAAAATTGTAAATTGTGGGTTTTGGAGAAGATCAGGTAGGTTTAGTGTGGTTTTGGGGTGGATCTATGATTTTGGGGTTATTTTCTTCCAGTTTTGGGGGTCATTCCGTTCTTTTTTGGGGTGTTTTTGACGTGTTTTGAGGTCTCCGTTGGGTTTCCTTTGGTTTTCCATGGTTATCGTTGTGGAAAAGGGTAAATTGTGGGTTTTGGAGAACGTCAGGTAGGTTTAGGGTGGTTTTGGGGTGGATCTACGGTTTTTGGGGTTTTCTTTCTTAATTTAGGGGTTATCCCGTTCTTGTTTGGGGTGTTTTTGACTTGTTTTGTGGTCTCCGTTGGGTTTTGTTGGGTTCTCGTTGGTCGTTAAGGTAAATGGGAGTGGATTGTGGGTTTGGGAGAACATCAGGTAGGTTTAGTGTGGTTCTGGTTTGGATCTACGGTTTTTGCAGTTTTTCTATCGTTTTTTTGGTGTTATCCCGTTCTTGTTTGGTGTGTTTTTGACGTGTTTGTGGTCTCCATTGGGTTTCCTTTGGTTTTCCATGGTTATCGTTGTGGAAAAGGGTAAATTGTGGGTTTTGGAGAACGTCAGGTAGGTTTAGGGTGGTTTTGGGGTGGATCTACGGTTTTTGGGGTTTTCTTTCTTAATTTAGGGGTTATCCCGTTCTTGTTTGGGGTGTTTTTGACTTGTTTTGGGGTCTCCGTTGGGTTTTGTTGGGTTCTCGTTGGTCGTTAAGGTAAATGGGAGTGGATTGTGGGTTTTGGAGAAGATCAGGTAGGTTTAGGGTGTTTTTGTAGAAAAATTCATAGTTTTGGGGTTTTTTACTTCTGATCCAGTTCTTTTTTGGGGTGTTTTTGACGTGTTTTGGTTTCTCCGTTGGGTTTCGTTTGGTTTTCCATGGTGATCACGGTGAAAAAGAGTAAATTGTGGGTTTTGGAGAACATCAGGTAGGTTTAGTGGGGGTTTTGGGGTGGATCTATGGCTTTTAGAGTTTTCTTTCGTTTTAGGGGGTGATCCTGTTCTGTTTTGTGGTGTTTTTGACGTGTTTTGGGGTCTCCGTTGGGTTTCGTTGTGTTTTCCGTGGTCATCATGGTGGAAAATTGTAAATTGTGGGTTTTGGAGAAGATCAGGTAGGTTTAGGGTGGTTTTGGTGTGGATCTATGATTTTGGGGTTATTTTCTTCCAGTTTTGGGGGTGATCCCGTTCTTTTTTGGGGTGCTTTTGACGTGTTTTGTTTTCTCCGTTGGGTTTCCTTGGGTTTTCCATGGTCATCGTTGTTGAAAGGAGTAAATTGTGGGTTTTGGAGAAGATCAGGTAGGTTTTGGGGGGGGGGTTGGGGTGGATCTATGGCTTTTAGAGTTTTCTTTATTTTTAGGGTGTGATCCTGTTCCTTTTTTTGGGGTGTTTTTGACGTGTTTTGGGGTCTCCGTTGGGTTTCGTTGTGTTTTCCGTGGTCATCATGGTGGAAAATTGTAAATTGTGGGTTTTGGAGAAGATCAGGTAGGTTTAGTGTGGTTTTGGTGTGGATCTATGATTTTGGGGTTATTTTCTTCCAGTTTTGGGGGTCATCCCGTTCTTTTTTGGGGTGTTTTTGACGTGTTTTGAGGTCTCCGTTGGGTTTCCTTTGGTTTTCCATGGTTATCGTTGTGGAAAAGTGTAAATTGTGGGTTTTGGAGAACGTCAGGTAGGTTTAGGGTGGTTTTGGGGTGGATCTACGGTTTTGGGGGTTTTCTTTCTTAATTTAGGGGTTATCCCGTTCTTGTTTGGGGTGTTTTTGACTTGTTTTGTGGTCTCCGTTGGGTTTTGTTGCATTCTCGTTGGTCGTTAAGGTAAATGGGAGTGGACTGTGGGTTTGGGAGAACATCAGGTAGGTTTAGTGTGGTTCTGGTTTGGATCTACGGTTTTTGCAGTTTTTCTATCGTTTTTTTGGTGTTATCCCGTTCTTGTTTGGTGTGTTTTTGACGTGTTTGTGGTCTCCATTGGGTTTCCTTTGGTTTTCCATGGTTATCGTTGTGGAAAAGGGTAAATTGTGGGTTTTGGAGAACGTCAGGTAGGTTTAGGGTGGTTTTGGGGTTGATCTACGGTTTTTGGGGTTTTCTTTCTTAATTTAGGGGTTATCCCGTTCTTGTTTGGGGTGTTTTTGACTTGTTTTGTGGTCTCCGTTGGGTTTTGTTGGGTTCTCGTTGGTCGTTAAGGTAAATGGGAGTGGATTGTGGGTTTGGGAGAACATCAGGTAGGTTTAGTGTGGTTCTGGTTTGGATCTACGGTTTTTGCAGTTTTTCTATCGTTTTTTTGGTGTTATCCCGTTCTTGTTTGGTGTGTTTTTGACGTGTTTGTGGTCTCCATTGGGTTTCCTTTGGTTTTCCATGGTTATCGTTGTGGAAAAGGGTAAATTGTGGGTTTTGGAGAACGTCAGGTAGGTTTAGGGTGGTTTTGGGGTAGATCTACGGTTTTTGGGGTTTTCTTTCTTAATTTAGGGGTTATCCCGTTCTTGTTTGGGGTGTTTTTGACTTGTTTTGGGGTCTCCGTTGGGTTTTGTTGGGTTCTCGTTGGTCGTTAAGGTAAATGGGAGTGGATTGTGGGTTTTGGAGAAGATCAGGTAGGTTTAGGGTGTTTTTGTAGAAAAATTCATAGTTTTGGGGTTTTTTACTTCTGATCCAGTTCTTTTTTGGGGTGTTTTTGACGTGTTTTGGTTTCTCCGTTGGGTTTCGTTTGGTTTTCCATGGTGATCACGGTGAAAAAGAGTAAATTGTGGGTTTTGGAGAACATCAGGTAGGTTTAGTGGGGGTTTTGGGGTGGATCTATGGCTTTTAGAGTTTTCTTTCGTTTTAGGGGGTGATCCTGTTCTGTTTTGTGGTGTTTTTGACGTGTTTTGGGGTCTCCGTTGGGTTTCGTTGTGTTTTCCGTGGTCATCATGGTGGAAAATTGTAAATTGTGGGTTTTGGAGAAGATCAGGTAGGTTTAGGGTGGTTTTGGTGTGGATCTATGATTTTGGGGTTATTTTCTTCCAGTTTTGGGGGTGATCCCGTTCTTTTTTGGGGTGCTTTTGACGTGTTTTGTTTTCTCCGTTGGGTTTCCTTGGGTTTTCCATGGTCATCGTTGTTGAAAGGAGTAAATTGTGGGTTTTGGAGAAGATCAGGTAGGTTTTGGGGGGGGGGTTGGGGTGGATCTATGGCTTTTAGTGTTTTCTTTATTTTTAGGGTGTGATCCTGTTCCTTTTTTTGGGGTGTTTTTGACGTGTTTTGGGGTCTCCGTTGGGTTTCGTTGTGTTTTCCGTGGTCATCATGGTGGAAAATTGTAAATTGTGGGTTTTGGAGAAGATCAGGTAGGTTTAGTGTGGTTTTGGTGTGGATCTATGATTTTGGGGTTATTTTCTTCCAGTTTTAGTGGTCATCCCGTTCTTTTTTGGGGTGTTTTTGACGTGTTTTGAGGTCTCCGTTGGGTTTCCTTTGGTTTTCCATGGTTATCGTTGTGGAAAAGGGTAAATTGTGGGTTTTGGAGAACGTCAGGTAGGTTTAGGGTGGTTTTGGGGTGGATCTACGGTTTTTGGGGTTTTCTTTCTTAATTTAGGGGTTATCCCGTTCTTGTTTGGGGTGTTTTTGACTTGTTTTGTGGTCTCCGTTGGGTTTTGTTGCATTCTCGTTGGTCGTTAAGGTAAATGGGAGTGGACTGTGGGTTTGGGAGAACATCAGGTAGGTTTAGTGTGGTTCTGGTTTGGATCTACGGTTTTTGCAGTTTTTCTATCGTTTTTTTGGTGTTATCCCGTTCTTGTTTGGTGTGTTTTTGACGTGTTTGTGGTCTCCATTGGGTTTCCTTTGGTTTTCCATGGTTATCGTTGTGGAAAAGGGTAAATTGTGGGTTTTGGAGAACGTCAGGTAGGTTTAGGGTGGTTTTGGGGTTGATCTACGGTTTTTGGGGTTTTCTTTCTTAATTTAGGGGTTATCCCGTTCTTGTTTGGGGTGTTTTTGACTTGTTTTGTGGTCTCCGTTGGGTTTTGTTGGGTTCTCGTTGGTCGTTAAGGTAAATGGGAGTGGATTGTGGGTTTTGGAGAAGATCAGGTAGGTTTAGGGTGTTTTTGTAGAAAAATTCATAGTTTTGGGGTTTTTTACTTCTGATCCAGTTCTTTTTTGGGGTGTTTTTGACGTGTTTTGGTTTCTCCGTTGGGTTTCGTTTGGTTTTCCATGGTGATCACGGTGAAAAAGAGTAAATTGTGGGTTTTGGAGAACATCAGGTAGGTTTATTGGGGGTTTTGGGGTGGATCTATGGCTTTTAGAGTTTTCTTTCGTTTTAGGGGGTGATCCTGTTCTGTTTTGTGGTGTTTTTGACGTGTTTTGGGGTCTCCGTTGGGTTTCGTTGTGTTTTCCGTGGTCATCATGGTGGAAAATTGTAAATTGTGGGTTTTGGAGAACATCAGGTAGTTTTAGGGTGGTTTTGGAGTGGATCTATGATTTTGGGGTTATTTTCTTCCAGTTTTGGGGGTGATCCCGTTCTTTTTTGGGGTGCTTTTGATGTGTTTTGGGGTCTCCGTTGGGTTTCGTTTGGTTTTCCATGGTCATCGTTGTGGAAAGGAGTAAATTGTGGGTTTTGGAGAAGATCAGGTAGGTTTAGGGTGGTTTTGGGGTGGATCTATGGCTTTTAGAGTTTTCTTTCGTTTTCGGGGTGATCCTGTTCTGTTTTGTGGTGTTTTTGACGTGTTTTGGCGTCTCCGTTGGGTTTCGTTGTGTTTTCCGTGGTCATCATGGTGGAAAAGAGTAAATTGTGGGTTTTGGAGAAGATCAGGTAGGTTTAGGGTGGTTTTGGGGTGGATCTATTGTTTTTGTGGTTTTCTTTCTTTTTTGGGGATATCCCGTTCTTGTTTGGGATGTTTTTGATTGTTTTGGGGTCTCTGTTGGGTTTTGTTGTGTTGTTGTTGCTCGTTAATGTAAATGGGAGTGGATTGTGGGTTTTGGATAAGATCAGGTGAGTTTAGGGTGGTTTTGGGAGGAAATTCATAGTTTTTTTTTTTTTTTTTTTTTTTTTCTTCTGATCCAGTTCATTTTTGGGGTGTTTTTGACGTGTTTTGGGGTGTCCGTTGCGTTTCGTTGAGTTCCTAATGGGTTTTCTGGTGGTTGGGAGTGGACTATGGGCTTTGGAGAACATCAAGTAGGTTTAGGGTGGTTTTGGGGTGGATCTACGGTTTTTGGGGTTTTCTTTCTTAATTTAGGGGTTATCCCGTTCTTGTTTGGGGTGTTTTTGACTTGTTTTGTGGTCTCCGTTGGGTTTTGTTTGGTTCTCGTTGGCTGTTAAGGTAAATGGGATTGGATTGTGGGTTTTGGAGAAGATCAGGTAGGTTTAGGGTGGTTTTGTAAAAAAATTCATAGTTTTGGGTCTTTTTACTTCTGATCCAGTTTTTTTTTGGGGTGTTTTTGACGTGTTTTGGTTTCTCCGTTGGGTTTCGTTTGGTTTTCCATGGTCATCATGGTGGAAAATTGTAAATTGTGGGTTTTGGAGCACATCAGGTAGGTTTAGTGTGGTTCTGGTTTGGATCTATGGTTTTTAGGGTTTTCTTTCGTTTTTGGGGTTGAAGCAGTTGTTTTTTGGGGTGTTTTTGATGTATTTTGCGGTCTCCGTGTGGTTTCGTTGGGTTCTCGTTTGTCGTTAAGGTAAATGGGAGTGGATTGTGGGTTTTGGAGAACATCAAGTAGGTTTAGGGTGGTTTTGGGGTGGATGTGTGATTTTGGGGTTATTTTCTTCCAATTTTGGGGGTCATCACGTTCTTCTCTGGGGTGCTTTTGACGTGTTTTGTGGTCTCCGTTGGATTTCCTTTGGTTTTCCATGGTTATCGTTGTGGAAAAGTGTAAATTGTTGGTTTTGGAGAACGTCAGGTAGGTTTAGGGTGGTTTTGGGGTGGATCTACGGTTTTTGGGGTTTTCTTTCTTAATTTAGGGGTTATCCCGTTCTTGTTTGGGGTGTTTTTGACTTGTTTTGGGGTCTCCGTTGGGTTTTGTTGGGTTCTCGTTGGCTGTTAAGGTAAATGGGACTGGATTGTGGGTTTTGGAGAAGATCAGGTAGGTTTAGGGTGGTTTTGTAAAAAAATTCATAGTTTTGGGGCTTTTTACTTCTGATCCAGTTCTTTTTTGGGGTGTTTTTGACGTGTTTTGGTTTCTCCGTTGGGTTTCGTTTGGTTTTCCAGGGTCATCATGGTGGAAAATTGTAAATTGTGGGTTTTGGAGCACATCAGGTAGGTTTAGGGTGGTTTTGGGGTGGATCTACGGTTTTTGGGGTTTTCTTTCTTAATTTAGGGGTTATCCCGTTCTTGTTTGGGGTGTTTTTGACTTGTTTTGGGGTCTCCGTTGGGTTTTGTTGGGTTCTCGTTGGTCGTTAAGGTAAATGGGAGTGGATTGTGGGTTTGGGAGAACATCAGGTAGGTTTAGTGTGGTTCTGGTTTGGAACTACGGTTTTTGCAGTTTTTCTATCGTTTTTTTGGTGTTATCCCGTTCTTGTTTGGTGTGTTTTTGACGTGTTTGTGGTCTCCATTGGGTTTCCTTTGGTTTTCCATGGTTATCGTTGTGGAAAAGGGTAAATTGTGGGTTTTGGAGAACGTCAGGTAGGTTTAGGGTGGTTTTGGGGTGGATCTACGGTTTTTGGGGTTTTCTTTCTTAATTTAGGGGTTATCCCGTTCTTGTTTGGGGTGTTTTTGACTTGTTTTGGGGTCTCCGATGGGTTTTGTTGCGTTCCCGTTGGTCGTTAAGGTAAATGGGAGTGGATTGTGGGTTTTGGAGAAGATCAGGTAGGTTTAGGGTGTTTTTGTAGAAAAATTCATAGTTTTGGGGTTTTTTACTTCTGATCCAGTTCTTTTTTGGGGTGTTTTTGACGTGTTTTGGTTTCTCCGTTGGGTTTCGTTTGGTTTTCCATGGTGATCACGGTGAAAAAGAGTAAATTGTGGGTTTTGGAGAACATCAGGTAGGTTTAGTGGGGGTTTTGGGGTGGATCTATGGCTTTTAGAGTTTTCTTTCGTTTTAGGGGGTGATCCTGTTCTGTTTTGTGGTGTTTTTGACGTGTTTTGGGGTCTCCGTTGGGTTTCGTTGTGTTTTCCGTGGTCATCATGGTGGAAAATTGTAAATTGTGGGTTTTGGAGAAGATCAGGTAGTTTTAGGGTGGTTTTGGGGTGGATCTATGATTTTGGGGTTATTTTCTTCCAGTTTTGGGGGTGATCCCGTTCTTTTTTGGGGTGCTTTTGATGTGTTTTGGGGTCTCCGTTGGGTTTCCTTGGGTTTTCCATGGTCATCGTTGTGGAAAGGAGTAAATTGTGGGTTTTGGAGAAGATCAGGTAGGTTTAGGGGGGGGGGTTGGGGTGGATCTATGGCTTTTAGTGTTTTCTTTTTTTTTAGGGTGTGATCCTGTTCCTTTTTTTGGGGTGTTTTTGACGTGTTTTGGCGTCTCCGTTGGGTTTCGTTGTGTTTTCCGTGGTCATCATGGTGGAAAATTGTAAATTGTGGGTTTTGGAGAAGATCAGGTAGGTTTAGTGTGGTTTTGGGGTGGATCTATGATTTTGGGGTTATTTTCTTCCAGTTTTGGTGGTCATTCCGTTCTTTTTTGGGGTGTTTTTGACGTGTTTTGAGGTCTCCGTTGGGTTTCCTTTGGTTTTCCATGGTTATCGTTGTGGAAAAGGGTAAATTGTGGGTTTTGGAGAACGTCAGGTAGGTTTAGGGTGGTTTTGGGGTGGATCTACGGTTTTTGGGGTTTTCTTTCTTAATTTAGGGGTTATCCCGTTCTTGTTTGGGGTGTTTTTGACTTGTTTTGTGGTCTCCGTTGGGTTTTGTTGGGTTCTCGTTGTTCGTTAAGGTAAATGGGAGTGGATTGTGGGTTTGGGAGAACATCAGGTAGGTTTAGTGTGGTTCTGGTTTGGATCTACGGTTTTTGCAGTTTTTCTATCGTTTTTTTGGTGTTATCCCGTTCTTGTTTGGTGTGTTTTTGACGTGTTTGTGGTCTCCATTGGGTTTCCTTTGGTTTTCCATGGTTATCGTTGTGGAAAAGGGTAAATTGTGGGTTTTGGAGAACGTCAGGTAGGTTTAGGGTGGTTTTGGGGTGGATCTACGGTTTTTGGGGTTTTCTTTCTTAATTTAGGGGTTATCCCGTTCTTGTTTGGGGTGTTTTTGACTTGTTTTGGGGTCTCCGTTGGGTTTTGTTGGGTTCTCGTTGGTCGTTAAGGTAAATGGGAGTGGATTGTGGGTTTTGGAGAAGATCAGGTAGGTTTAGGGTGTTTTTGTAGAAAAATTCATAGTTTTGGGGTTTTTTACTTCTGATCCAGTTCTTTTTTGGGGTGTTTTTGACGTGTTTTGGTTTCTCCGTTGGGTTTCGTTTGGTTTTCCATGGTGATCACGGTGAAAAAGAGTAAATTGTGGGTTTTGGAGAACATCAGGTAGGTTTAGTGGGGGTTTTGGGGTGGATCTATGGCTTTTAGAGTTTTCTTTCGTTTTAGGGGGTGATCCTGTTCTGTTTTGTGGTGTTTTTGACGTGTTTTGGGGTCTCCGTTGGGTTTCGTTGTGTTTTCCGTGGTCATCATGGTGGAAAATTGTAAATTGTGGGTTTTGGAGAAGATCAGGTAGTTTTAGGGTGGTTTTGGTGTGGATCTATGATTTTGGGGTTATTTTCTTCCAGTTTTGGGGGTGATCCCGTTCTTTTTTGGGGTGCTTTTGACGTGTTTTGTTTTCTCCGTTGGGTTTCCTTGGGTTTTCCATGGTCATCGTTGTTGAAAGGAGTAAATTGTGGGTTTTGGAGAAGATCAGGTAGGTTTAGGGGGGGGGGGTTGGGGTGGATCTATGGCTTTTAGTGTTTTCTTTATTTTTAGGTGTGATCCTGTTCCTTTTTTTGGGGTGTTTTTGACGTGTTTTGGGGTGTCCGTTGCGTTTCGTTGAGTTCCTAATGGGTTTTCTGGTGGTTGGGAGTGGACTTTGGGATTTGGAGAACATCAGGTAGGTTTAGGGGGACTTTTGGTGTGGATCTATGATTTTTGGGGTTTTCTTTCGTTTTTGGGGGTTATCCCGTTCCTTTTTGGGGTGTTTTTGACGTGTTTTGGGGTCTCTGTTGGGTTTCCTTGGGTTTTCCGTGGTCATCGTTGTGGAAAAGGTTAAATTGTGGGTTTTGGAGAACATCAGGTAGGTTTAGGGGGACTTTTGGTGTGGATCTATGGCTTTTGTTGTATTCTTCCGTTTTTGGAGGTGATCCTGATCTTTTTTGTTTTTTTTTGTTTTTTTTTTTTGTCGTGTTTTGTGGTCTCTGTTGGGTTTCGTTGTGTTTTCCGTGGTCATCATGGTGGAAAATTGTAAATTGTGGGTTTGGGAGAACATCAGGTAGGTTTAGGGTGGTTCTGGTTTGGATCTATGTTTTTTGCGGTTTTTCTATCGTTTTTTTGGTGTTATCCCGTTATTTTTGGGATTGTTTTTGACGTATTTTGGGTTGTCCGTTGGGTTTCCTTTGGTTTTCCATGGTTATCGTTGTGGAAAAGAGTAAATTGTGGGTTTTGGAGAACTTCAGGTAGGTTTAGGGTGGTTTTGGGGTGGATCTACGGTTTTTGGGGTTTTCTTTCTTTTTTACGGGTTATCCCGTTCTTGTTTGGGGTGTTATTGACTTTTTTTGGGGTCTCCGATGGGTTTTGTTGCGTTCCCGTTGGTCGTTAAGGTAAATGGGAGTGGATTGTGGGTTTTGGAGAAGATCAGGTAGGTTTAGGGTGGTTTTGTAGAGAAATTCATAGTTTTGTGTTTTTTTACTTCTGATCCAGTTCTTTTTTGGGGTGTTTTTGACGTGTTTTGGGGTCTCCGTTGGGTTTCGTTTGGTTTTCCATGGTGATCACGGTGAAAAAGAGTAAATTGTGGGTTTTGGAGAACATCAGGTAGGTTTAGTGGGGGTTTTGGGGTGGATCTATGGCTTTTAGAGTTTTCTTTCGTTTCAGGGGGTGATCCTGTTCTGTTTTGTGGTGTTTTTGACGTGTTTTGATGTCTCCGTTGAGTTTCTTTGTGTTTTCCGAGGTCATCATGGTGGAAAATGGTAAATTGTGGGTTTTTGGAGAACATCAGGTAGGTTTAGTGTTGTTCTGGTTTGGATCTATGGTTGTTGGGGTTTTCTTTCGTTTTTTGGGGATATCCCGTTCTTGTTTGGGGTGTTTTTGACTTCTTATTGGGTCTCCGTTGGGTTTCATTGTGTTCTCGTTGCTCGTTAATGTAAATGGGAGTGGATTGTGGGTTTTGGAGAAGATCAGGTGAGTTTAGGGTGGTTTTGGGAGGAAATTCATAGTTTTTTTTTTTTTTTTTTTTTTTTTTCTTCTGATCCAGTTCATTTTTGGGGTGTTTTTGACGTGTTTTGGGGTGTCCGTTGTGTTTCGTTGAGTTCCTAATAAGTTTTCTGGTGGTTGGTAGTGGACTTTGGGATTTGGAGAACATCAGGTAGGTTTAGGGGGACTTTTGGTGTGGATCTATGATTTTTGGGGTTTTCTTTCGTTTTTGGGGGCTATCCCGTTCTTTTTTGGGGTGTTTTTGACGTGTTTTGTGGTCTCCTTTGGGTTTCTTTGGGTTTTCCATGGTTAATGTTGTGGAAAAGAGTAAATTGTGGGTTTTGGAGAACGTCAGGTAGGTTTAAGGTGGTTTTGGTGTGGATCTATTGTTTTTGGTGTTTTCTTTCTTTTTTTAGGGGTTATCCCGATCCTGTTTGAGGTGTTTTTGACTTGTTTTGGGGTCTCCGTTGGGTTTTGTCTGGTTCTCGTTGGTCGTTAAGGTAAATGGGTTTGGATTGTGGGTTTTGGAGAAGATCAGGTAGGTTTAGGGTGTTTTTGTAGAAAAATTCATAGTTTTGTGTTTTTTTACTTCTGATCCAGTTCTTTTTTGGGGTGCTTTTGACATGTTTTGGTTTCTCCGTTGGGTTTCGTTTGGTTTTCCAGGGTCATCACGGTGAAAAAGAGTAAATTGTGGGTTTTGGAGAACATCAGGTAAGTTTAGTGGGGGTTTTGGGGTGGATCTATGGCTTTTAGAGTTTTCTTTCGTTTTAGGGGGTGATCCTGTTCTGTTTTGTGGTGTTTTTGACGTGTTTTGGGGTCTCCGTTGGGTTTCGTTGTGTTTTCCGTGGTCATCATGGTGGAAAATTGTAAATTGTGGGTTTTGGAGCACATCAGGTAGGTTTAGTGTGGTTCTGGTTTGGATCTATGTTTTTTGGGGTTTTCTTTCGTTTTTTTGGGGATATCCCGTTCTTGTTTGGGGTGTTTTTGACTTGTTTTGGGGTCTCCGTTGGGTTTTGTTGTGTTCTCGTTGCTCGTTAATGTAAATGGGAGTGTATTGTGGGTTTTGGAGAAGATCAGGTGAGTTTAGGATGGTTTTGGGAGGAAAATCATAGTTTTTTTTTTTTTTTTTCTTCTGATCCAGTTCATTTTTGGGGTGTTTTTGACGTGTTTTGGGGTGTCCGTTGCATTTCGTTGAGTTCCTAATGGGTTTTCTGGTGGTTGGGAGTGGACTTTGGGATTTGGAGAACATCAAGTAGGTTTAGGGTGGGTTTGGGGTGGATCTATGATTTTGGGGTTATTTTCTTCCAGTTTTGGGGGTCATCCTGTTCTTTTTTGGGGTGTTTTTGACGTGTTTTGTGGTCTCCGTTGGGTTTCCTTTGGTTTTCCATGGTTATCGTTGTGGAAAAGGGTAAATTGTGGGTTTTGGAGAACGTCAGGTAGGTTTAGGGTGGTTTTGGTGTGGATCTATTGTTTTTGGGGTTTTCTTTCTTAATTTAGGGGTTATCCCGTTCTTGTTTGGGGTGTTTTTGACTTGTTTTGGGGTCTCCGTTGGGTTTTGTTGGGTTCTCGTTGGCCGTTAAAGTAAATGGGAGTGGATTGTGGGTTTTGGAGAAGATCAGGTAGGTTTAGGGTGTTTTTGTAGAAAAATTCATTGTTTTGGGGCTTTTTACTTCTGATCCAGTTCTTTTTTGGGGTGTTTTTGACGTGTTTTGGTTTCTCCGTTGGGTTTCGTTTGGTTTTCCATGGTCATCATGGTGGAAAACTGTAAATTGTGGGTTTTGGAGAACATCAGGTAGGTTTAGTGTGGTTCTGGTTTGGATCTATGTTTTTTGCGGTTTTTCTATCGTTTTTTTGGTGTTATCCCGTTATTTTTGGGATTGTTTTTGACGTATTTTGGGTTGTCCGTTGGGTTTCCTTGGGTTTTCCATGGTTATCGTTGTGGAAAAGAGTAAATTGTGGGTTTTGGAGAACTTCAGGTAGGTTTAGGGTGGTTTTGGGGTGGATCTACGGTTTTTGGGGTTTTCTTTCTTTTTTACGGGTTATCCCGTTCTTGTTTGGGGTGTTTTTGACTTTTTTTGGGGTCTCCGATGGGTTTTGTTGCGTTCCCGTTGGTCGTTAAGGTAAATGGGAGTGGATTGTGGGTTTTGGAGAAGATCAGGTAGGTTTAGGGTGGTTTTGTAGAGAAATTCATAGTTTTGTGTTTTTTTACTTCTGATCCAGTTCTTTTTTGGGGTGTTTTTGACGTGTTTTGGTTTCTCCGTTGGGTTTCGTTTGGTTTTCCATGGTGATCACGGTGAAAAAGAGTAAATTGTGGGTTTTGGAGAACATCAGGTAGGTTTCTTGGGGGTTTTGGGGTGGATCTATGGCTTTTAGAGTTTTCTTTCGTTTCAGGGGGTGATCCTGTTCTGTTTTGTGGTGTTTTTGACGTGTTTTGGGGTCTCCGTTGGGTTTCGTTGTGTCTTCCGAGGTCATCATGTTGGAAAATTGTAAATTGTGGGTTTTTGGAGAACATCAGGTAGGTTTAGTGTTGTTCTGGTTTGGATCTATGGTTGTTGGGGTTTTCTTTCGTTTTTTGGGGATATCCCGTTCTTGTTTGGGGTGTTTTTGACTTCTTTTTGGGTCTCCGTTGGGTTTCATTGTGTTCTCGTTGCTCGTTAATGTAAATGGGAGTGGATTGTGGGTTTTGGAGAAGATCAGGTGAGTTTAGGGTGGTTTTGGGAGGAAATTCATAGTTTTTTTTTTTTTTTTTTTTTTTTTTTTCTTCTGATCCAGTTCATTTTTGGGGTGTTTTTGACGTGTTTTGGGGTGTCCGTTGCATTTCGTTGAGTTCCTAATGGGTTTTCTGGTGGTTGGTAGTGGACTTTGGGATTTGGAGAACATCAAGTAGGTTTAGGGTGGTTTTGGGGTGGATGTATGATTTTGGGGTTGTTTTCTTCCAGTTTTGGGGGTCATCCCGTTCTTTTTTGGGGTGTTTTTGACGTGTTTTGTGGTCTCCGTTGGGTTTCGTTGTGTTTTCCGTCGTCATCATGGTGTAAAATTGTAAATTGTGGGTTTGGGAGAACATCAGGTAGGTTTAGGGTGGTTTTGGTGTGGATCTATTGTTTTTGGGGTTTTCTTTCTTTTTTTAGGGGTTATCCCGTTCTTGTTTGGGGTGTTTTTGACTTGTTTTGGGGTCTCCGTTGGGTTTCCTTTGGTTTTCCATGGTCATCATGGTGAAAAAGAGTAAATTGTGGGTTTTGGAGAACATCGGGTAGGTTTAGGGGGACTTTTGGCGTGGTTCTATGGTTTTGGGGGATATTCTTCCAGTTTTTGGGGTGATCCCGTTCTTTATGATTTTTTTTTTTTTTTGCTGTGTTTTGTGGTCTACGTTTGGTTTCGTTGGGTTCTTGTTTGTCATCATGATGTAACAGGATAAATTGTGGGTTTTGGAGAACATCAGGTAGGTTTAGGGGGACTTTTGGTGTGGATCTATGGCTTTTGGTGTTTTCTTTCGTTTTTGGAGATGATCCTGTTCTTTTTTGGGGTGTTTTTGACGTGTTTTGTGGTCTCCGTTGGGTTTCATTGTGTTTTCCGTGGTCATCATGGTGGAAAATTGTAAATTGTGGGTTTTGGAGCACATCAGGTAGGTTTAGTGTGGTTCTGGTATGGATCTATGGTTTTTAGGATTTTCTTTCGTTTTTGGGGTTGAACCAGTTGTTTTTTGGGGTGTTTTTGACGTGTTTTTGGGTCTCCGTTGGGTTTCGTTGGGTTCTCGTTTGTCGTTAAGGTAAATGGGAGTGGATTGTGGGTTTTGGAGAACATCAAGTAGGTTTAGGGTGGTTTTGGGGTGGATGTATGATTTTGGGGTTGTTTTCTTCCAGTTTTGGGGGTCATCACGTTCTTTTCTGGGGTGCTTTTGACGTGTTTTGTGGTCTCCGTTGGGTTTCCTTGGGTTTTCCATGGTCATCGTTGTGGAAAAGTGTAAATTGTGGGTTTTGGAGAAGATCAGGTAGGTTTAGGGTAGTTTTTTAGAAAAATTCATAGTTTTGTGTTTTTTTTACTTCTGATCCAGTTCTTTTTTGGGCTGTTTTTGACGTGTTTTGGTTTCTCCGTTGGGTTTCGTTTGGTTTTCCATGGTCATCACGGTGAAAAAAGGGAAAATTGTGGGTTTTGGAGAACGTCAGGTAGGTTTAGGGTGGTTTTGGGGTGGATCTACGGTTTTTGGGGTTTTCTTTCTTTTTTTTAGGGGTTATCCCGTTCTTGTTTGGGGTGTTTTTGACTTGTTTTGTGGTCTCCGTTGGGTTTTGTTGGGTTCTCGTTGGTCGTTAAGGTAAATGGGTTTGGATTGTGGGTTTTGGAGAAGATCAGGTAGGTTTAGGGTGTTTTTGTAGAAAAATTCATAGTTTTGTGTTTTTTTACTTCTGATCCAGTTCTTTTTTGGGGTGCTTTTGACATGTTTTGGTTTCTCCGTTGGGTTTCGTTTGGTTTTCCAGGGTCATCACGGTGAAAAAGAGTAAATTGTGGGTTTTGGAGAACATCAGGTAGGTTTAGTGGGGGTTTTGGGGTGGATCTATGGCTTTTAGAGTTTTCTTTCGTTTCAGGGGGTGATCCTGTTCTGTTTTGTGGTGTTTTTGACGTGTTTTGATGTCTCCGTTGGGTTTCGTTGTGTTTTCCGAGGTCATCATGTTGGAAAATGGTAAATTGTGGGTTTTTGGAGAACATCAGGTAGGTTTAGTGTGGTTCTGGTTTGGATCTATGGTTGTTGGGGTTTTCTTTCGTTTTTTGGGGATATCCCGTTCTTGTTTGGGGTGTTTTTGACTTCTTTTGGGGTCTCCGTTGGGTTTCATTGTCTTCTCGTTGCTCGTTAATGTAAATGGGAGTGGATTGTGGGTTTTGGAGAAGATCAGGTGAGTTTAGGGTGGTTTTGGGAGGAAATTCATAGGGTTTTTTTTTTTTTTTTTTTTTTTCTTCTGATCCAGTTTATTTTGGGGGTGTTTTTGACGTGTTTTGGGGTGTCCGTTGCATTTCGTTGAGTTCCTAATGGGTTTTCTGGTGGTTGGGAGTGGACTTTGGGATTTGGAGAACATCAAGTAGGTTTAGGGTGGGTTTGGGGTGGATCTATGATTTTGGGGTTATTTTCTTCCAGTTTTGGGGGTCATCCCGTTCTTTTTTGGGGTGTTTTTGACGTGTTTTGTGGTCTCCGTTGGGTTTCCTTTGGTTTTCCATGGTTATCGTGGAAAAGGGTAAATTGTGGGTTTTGGAGAACGTCAGGTAGGTTTAGGGTGGTTTTGGTGTGGATCTATTGTTTTTGGGGTTTTCTTTCTTAATTTAGGGGTTATCCCGTTCTTGTTTGGGGTGTTTTTGACTTGTTTTGTGGTCTCCGTTGGGTTTTGTTGGGTTCCCGTTGGCCGTTAAAGTAAATGGGAGTGGATTGTGGGTTTTGGAGAAGATCAGGTAGGTTTAGGGTGTTTTTGTAGAAAAATTCATAGTTTTGGGGCTTTTTACTTCTGATCCAGTTCTTTTTTGGGGTGTTTTTGACGTGTTTTGGTTTCTCCGTTGGGTTTCGTTTGGTTTTCCATGGTCATCATGGTGGAAAACTGTAAATTGTGGGTTTTGGAGAACATCAGGTAGGTTTAGTGTGGTTCTGGTTTGGATCTATGTTTTTTGCGGTTTTTCTATCGTTTTTTTGGTGTTATCCCGTTATTTTTGGGATTGTTTTTGACGTATTTTGGGTTGTCCGTTGGGTTTCCATGGGTTTTCCATGGTTATCGTTGTGGAAAAGAGTAAATTGTGGGTTTTGGAGAACTTCAGGTAGGTTTAGGGTGGTTTTGGGGTGGATCTACGGTTTTTGGGGTTTTCTTTCTTTTTTACGGGTTATCCCGTTCTTGTTTGGGGTGTTTTTGACTTTTTTTGGGGTCTCCGATGGGTTTTGTTGCGTTCCCGTTGGTCGTTAAGGTAAATGGGAGTGGATTGTGGGTTTTGGAGAAGATCAGGTAGGTTTAGGGTGGTTTTGTAGAGAAATTCATAGTTTTGTGTTTTTTTACTTCTGATCCAGTTCTTTTTTGGGGTGTTTTTGACGTGTTTTGGTTTCTCCGTTGGGTTTCGTTTGGTTTTCCATGGTGATCACGGTGAAAAAGAGTAAATTGTGGGTTTTGGAGAACATCAGGTAGGTTTAGTGGGGGTTTTGGGGTGGATCTATGGCTTTTAGAGTTTTCTTTCGTTTCAGGGGGTGATCCTGTTCTGTTTTGTGGTGTTTTTGACGTGTTTTGGGGTCTCCGTTGGGTTTCGTTGTGTCTTCCGAGGTCATCATGTTGGAAAATGGTAAATTGTGGGTTTTTGGAGAACATCAGGTAGGTTTAGTGTTGTTCTGGTTTGGATCTATGGTTGTTGGGGTTTTCTTTCGTTTTTTGGGGATATCCCGTTCTTGTTTGGGGTGTTTTTGACTTCTTTTGGGGTCTCCGTTGGGTTTCATTGTGTTCTCGTTGCTCGTTAATGTAAATGGGAGTGGATTGTGGGTTTTGGAGAAGATCAGGTGAGTTTAGGGTGGTTTTGGGAGGAAATTCATAGTTTTTTTTTTGTTTGTTTTTTTTTTTTTTTTTTTTTTTTTTTCTTCTGGTCCAGTTCATTTTTGGGGTGTTTTTGACGTGTTTTGGGGTGTCCGTTGCATTTCGTTGAGTTCCTAATGGGTTTTCTGGTGGTTGGGAGTGGACTTTGGGCTTTGGAGAACATCAAGTAGGTTTAGGGTGGTTTTGGGGTGGATGTATGATTTTGGGGTTGTTTTCTTCCAGTTTTGGGGGTCATCCCGTTCTTTTTTGGGGTGTTTTTGACGTGTTTTGTGGTCTCCGTTGGGTTTCGTTGTGTTTTCCGTCGTCATCATGGTGTAAAATTGTAAATTGTGGGTTTGGGAGAACATCAGGTAGGTTTAGGGTGGTTTTGGTGTGGATCTATTGTTTTTGGGGTTTTCTTTCTTTTTTTAGGGGTTATCCCGTTCTTGTTTGGGGTGTTTTTGACTTGTTTTGGGGTCTCCGTTGGGTTTCCTTTGGTTTTCCATGGTCATCATGGTGAAAAAGAGTAAATTGTGGGTTTTGGAGAACATCGGGTAGGTTTAGGGGGACTTTTGGCGTGGTTCTATGGTTTTGGGGGATATTCTTCCAGTTTTTGGGGTGATCCCGTTCTTTATGTTTTGGTTTTTTTTTTTTGCTGTGTTTTGTGGTCTACGTTTGGTTTCGTTGGGTTCTTGTTGGTCATCATGATGTAACAGGATAAATTGTGGGTTTTGGAGAACATCAGGTAGGTTTAGGGGGACTTTTGGTGTGGATCTATGGCTTTTGGTGTTTTCTTTCGTTTTTGGAGATGATCCTGTTCTTTTTTGGGGTGTTTTTGACGTGTTTTGTGGTCTCCGTTGGGTTTCATTGTGTTTTCCGTGGTCATCATGGTGGAAAATTGTAAATTGTGGGTTTTGGAGCACATCAGGTAGGTTTAGTGTGGTTCTGGTATGGATCTATGGTTTTTAGGATTTTCTTTCGTTTTTGGGGTTGAACCAGTTGTTTTTTGGGGTGTTTTTGACGTGTTTTTGGGTCTCCGTTGGGTTTCGTTGGGTTCTCGTTTGTCGTTAAGGTAAATGGGAGTGGATTGTGGGTTTTGGAGAACATCAAGTAGGTTTAGGGTGGTTTTGGGGTGGATGTATGATTTTGGGGTTGTTTTCTTCCAGTTTTGGGGGTCATCACGTTCTTTTCTGGGGTGCTTTTGACGTGTTTTGTGGTCTCCGTTGGGTTTCCTTGGGTTTTCCATGGTCATCGTTGTGGAAAAGTGTAAATTGTGGGTTTTGGAGAAGATCAGGTAGGTTTAGGGTAGTTTTTTAGAAAAATTCATAGTTTTGTGTTTTTTTTACTTCTGATCCAGTTCTTTTTTGGGCTGTTTTTGACGTGTTTTGGTTTCTCCGTTGGGTTTCGTTTGGTTTTCCATGGTCATCACGGTGAAAAAAGGGAAAATTGTGGGTTTTGGAGAACGTCAGGTAGGTTTAGGGTGGTTTTGGGGTGGATCTACGGTTTTTGGGGTTTTCTTTCTTTTTTTTAGGGGTTATCCCGTTCTTGTTTGGGGTGTTTTTGACTTGTTTTGTGGTCTCCGTTGGGTTTTGTTGGGTTCTCGTTGGTCGTTAAGGTAAATGGGTTTGGATTGTGGGTTTTGGAGAAGATCAGGTAGGTTTAGGGTGTTTTTGTAGAAAAATTCATAGTTTTGTGTTTTTTTACACCTTGATCCAGTTCTTTTTTGGGGTGCTTTTGACATGTTTTGGTTTCTCCGTTGGGTTTCGTTTGGTTTTCCAGGGTCATCACGGTGAAAAAGAGTAAATTGTGGGTTTTGGAGAACATCAGGTAGGTTTAGTGGGGGTTTTGGGGTGGATCTATGGCTTTTAGAGTTTTCTTTCGTTTCAGGGGGTGATCCTGTTCTGTTTTGTGGTGTTTTTGACGTGTTTTGATGTCTCCGTTGGGTTTCGTTGTGTTTTCCGAGGTCATCATGTTGGAAAATGGTAAATTGTGGGTTTTTGGAGAACATCAGGAAGGTTTAGTGTTGTTCTGGTTTGGATCTATGGTTGTTGGGGTTTTCTTTCGTTTTTTGGGGATATCCCGTTCTTGTTTG
Organism: Aythya ferina; assembly: GCF_964211825.1. Lineage (NCBI taxonomy): Eukaryota > Metazoa > Chordata > Aves > Anseriformes > Anatidae > Aythya > Aythya ferina. Next base: position 180,530 of record NC_140331.1, read on the forward strand.
GGGTGTTTTTGACTTCTTTTGGGGTCTCCGTTGGGTTTCATTGTCTTCTCGTTGCTCGTTAATGTAAATGGGAGTGGATTGTGGGTTTTGGAGAAGATCAGGTGAGTTTAGGGTGGTTTTGGGAGGAAATTCATAGTTTTTTTTTTTTTTTTTCTTCTGATCCAGTTCATTTTTGGGGTGTTTTTGACGTGTTTTGGGGTGTCCGTTGCATTTCGTTGAGTTCCTAATGGGTTTTCTGGTGGTTGGGAGTGGACTTTGGGATTTGGAGAACATCAAGTAGGTTTAGGGTGGTTTTGGGGTGGATCTATGATTTTGGGGTTATTTTCTTCCAGTTTTGGGGGTCATCCCGTTCTTTTTTGGGGTGTTTTTGACGTGTTTTGTGGTCTCCGTTGGGTTTCCTTTGGTTTTCCATGGTTATCGTTGTGGAAAAGGGTAAATTGTGGGTTTTGGAGAACGTCAGGTAGGTTTAGGGTGGTTTTGGGGTGGATCTATTGTTTTTGGGGTTTTCTTTCTTAATTTAGGGGTTATCCCGTTCTTGTTTGGGGTGTTTTTGACTTGTTTTGGGGTCTCCGTTGGGTTTCCTTTGGTTTTCCATGGTCATCATGGTGAAAAAGTGTAAATTGTGGGTTTTGGAGAACATCGGGTAGGTTTAGGGGGACTTTTGGCGTGGTTCTATGGTTTTGGGGGATATTCTTCCAGTTTTTGGGGTGATCCCGTTCTTTATGTTTTTTTTTTTTGCTGTGTTTTGTGGTCTACGTTTGGTTTCGTTGGGTTCTTGTTGGTCATCATGATGTAACAGGATAAATTGTGGGTTTTGGAGAACATCAGGTAGGTTTAGGGGGACTTTTGGTGTGGATCTATGGCTTTTGGTGTTTTCTTTCGTTTTTGGAGATGATCCTGTTCTTTTTTGGGGTGTTTTTGACGTGTTTTGTGGTCTCCGTTGGGTTTCATTGTGTTTTCCGTGGTCATCATGGTGGAAAATTGTAAATTGTGGGTTTTGGAGCACATCAGGTAGGTTTAGTGTGGTTCTGGTATGGATCTATGGTTTTTAGGATTTTCTTTCGTTTTTGGGGTTGAACCAGTTGTTTTTTGGGGTGTTTTTGACGTGTTTTTGGGTCTCCGTTGGGTTTCGTTGGGTTCTCGTTTGTCGTTAAGGTAAATGGGAGTGGATTGTGGGTTTTGGAGAACATCAAGTAGGTTTAGGGTGGTTTTGGGGTGGATCTATGATTTTGGGGTTATTTTCTTCCAGTTTTGGGGGTCATCCCGTTCTTTTTTGGGATTGTTTTTGACGTGTTTTCGGTTCTTCGTTGGGCTTCCTTTGGATTTCCATGGTCATCGTTGTGGAAAAAAGTAAATTGTGGGTTTTGGAGAACGTCAGGTAGGTTTAGGGTGGTTTTGGGGTGGATCTACGGTTTTTTGGGTTTTCTTTCTTTTTTTAGGTGTTATCCCGTTCTTGTTTGGGGTGTTTTTGACTTGTTTTGGGGTCTCTGTTGGGTTTTGTTGGGTTCTTGTTGGTCGTTAAGGTAAATGGGAGTGGATTTTGGGTTTTGGAGAAGATCAGGTGAGTTTAGGGTGGTTTTGTAGAGAAAATCATAGTTTTGTGTCTTTTTCCTTCTGATCCAGTTCTGTTTTGGGGTGTTTTTGACGTGTTTTGGGGTCTCCGTTGGGTTTCGTTGTGTTTTCCGTGGTCATCATGGTGGAAAAGAGTAAATTGTGGGTTTTGGAGAACGTCAGGTAGGTTTAGGGTGGTTTTGGGGTGGATCTACGGTTTTTGGGGTTTTCTTTCTTTATTTAGGGGTTATCCCGTTCTTGTTTGGGGTGTTTTTGACTTGTTTTGTGGTCTCCGTTGGGTTTTGTTGGGTTCTCGTTGGTCGTTAAGGTAAATGGGAGTGGATTGTGGGTTTGGGAGAACATCAGGTAGGTTTAGTGTGGTTCTGGTTTGGATCTACGGTTTTTGCAGTTTTTCTATCGTTTTTTTGGTGTTATCCCGTTCTTGTTTGGTGTGTTTTTGACGTGTTTGTGGTCTCCATTGGGTTTCCTTTGGTTTTCCATGGTTATCGTTGTGGAAAAGGGTAAATTGTGGGTTTTGGAGAACGTCAGGTAGGTTTAGGGTGGTTTTGGGGTGGATCTACGGTTTTTGGGGTTTTCTTTCTTAATTTAGGGGTTATCCCGTTCTTGTTTGGGGTGTTTTTGACTTGTTTTGTGGTCTCCGTTGGGTTTTGTTGCATTCTCGTTGGTCGTTAAGGTAAATGGGAGTGGATTGTGGGTTTTGGAGAAGATCAGGTAGGTTTAGGGTGTTTTTGTAGAAAAATTCATAGTTTTGGGGTTTTTTACTTCTGATCCAGTTCTTTTTTGGGGTGTTTTTGACGTGTTTTGGTTTCTCCGTTGGGTTTCGTTTGGTTTTCCATGGTGATCACGGTGAAAAAGAGTAAATTGTGGGTTTTGGAGAACATCAGGTAGGTTTATTGGGGGTTTTGGGGTGGATCTATGGCTTTTAGAGTTTTCTTTCGTTTTAGGGGGTGATCCTGTTCTGTTTTGTGGTGTTTTTGACGTGTTTTGGGGTCTCCGTTGGGTTTCGTTGTGTTTTCCGTGGTCATCATGGTGGAAAATTGTAAATTGTGGGTTTTGGAGAACATCAGGTAGTTTTAGGGTGGTTTTGGGGTGTATCTATGATTTTGGGGTTATTTTCTTCCAGTTTTGGGGGTGATCCCGTTCTTTTTTGGGGTGCTTTTGACGTGTTTTGGGGTCTCCGTTGGGTTTCCTTGGGTTTTCCATGGTCATCGTTGTGGAAAGGAGTAAATTGTGGGTTTTGGAGAAGATCAGGTAGGTTTAGGGTGGTTTTGGGGTGGATCTATGGCTTTTAGAGTTTTCTTTCGTTTTAGGGGGTGATCCTGTTCTGTTTTGTGGTGTTTTTGACGTGTTTTGGGGTCTCCGTTGGGTTTCGTTGTGTTTTCCGTGGTCATCATGGTGGAAAAGAGTAAATTGTGGGTTTGGGAGAAGATCAGGTAGGTTTAGGGTGGTTTTGGTGTGGATCTATTGTTTTTGTGGTTTTCTTTCTTTTTTGGGGATATCCCGTTCTTGTTTGGGATGTTTTTGATTGTTTTGGGGCGTCTGTTGGGTTTTGTTGTGTTGTTGTTGCTCGTTAATGTAAATGGGAGTGGATTGTGGGTTTTGGAGAAGATCAGGTGAGTTTAGGGTGGTTTTGGGAGGAAATTCATAGTTTTTGTTTTTGTTTTTTTTTTTTTTCTTCTGATCCAGTTCATTTTTGGGGTGTTTTTGACGTGTTTTGGGGTGTCCGTTGCGTTTCGTTGAGTTCCTAATGGGTTTTCTGGTGGTTGGGAGTGGACTTTGGGCTTTGGAGAACATCAAGTAGGTTTAGGGTGGTTTTGGGGTGGATCTATGATTTTGGGGTTATTTTCTCCCAGTTTTGGGTGTCATCCCGTTCTTTTTTGGGGTGTTTTTGACGTGTTTTGTTGTCTCCGTTGGATTTCCTTTGGTTTTCCATGGTTATCGTTGTGGAAAAGTGTAAATTGTTGGTTTTGGAGAACGTCAGGTAGGTTTAGGGTGGTTTTGGGGTGGATCTACGGTTTTTGGGGTTTTCTTTCTTAATTTAGGGGTTATCCCGTTCTTGTTTGGGGTGTTTTTGACTTGTTTTGGGGTCTCCGTTGGGTTTTGTTGGGTTCTCGTTGGCTGTTAAGGTAAATGGGACTGGATTGTGGGTTTTGGAGAAGATCAGGTAGGTTTAGGGTGGTTTTGTAAAAAAATTCATAGTTTTGGGGCTTTTTACTTCTGATCCAGTTCTTTTTTGGGGTGTTTTTGACGTGTTTTGGTTTCTCCGTTGGGTTTCGTTTGGTTTTCCAGGGTCATCATGGTGGAAAATTGTAAATTGTGGGTTTTGGAGCACATCAGGTAGGTTTAGGGTGGTTTTGGGGTGGATCTACGGTTTTTGGGGTTTTCTTTCTTAATTTAGGGGTTATCCCGTTCTTGTTTGGGGTGTTTTTGACTTGTTTTGGGGTCTCCGTTGGGTTTTGTTGGGTTCTCGTTGGTCGTTAAGGTAAATGGGAGTGGATTGTGGGTTTGGGAGAACATCAGGTAGGTTTAGTGTGGTTCTGGTTTGGATCTACGGTTTTTGCAGTTTTTCTATCGTTTTTTTGGTGTTATCCCGTTCTTGTTTGGTGTGTTTTTGACGTGTTTGTGGTCTCCATTGGGTTTCCTTTGGTTTTCCATGGTTATCGTTGTGGAAAAGTGTAAATTGTGGGTTTTGGAGAACGTCAGGTAGGTTTAGGGTGGTTTTGGGGTTGATTCTACGGTTTTTGGGGTTTTCTTTCTTAATTTAGGGGTTATCCCGTTCTTGTTTGGGGTGTTTTTGACTTGTTTTGTGGTCTCCGTTGGGTTTTGTTGCATTCTCGTTGGTCGTTAAGGTAAATGGGAGTGGATTGTGGGTTTTGGAGAAGATCAGGTAGGTTTAGGGTGTTTTTGTAGAAAAATTCATAGTTTTGGGGCTTTTTACTTCTGATCCAGTTCTTTTTTGGGGTGTTTTTGACGTGTTTTGGTTTCTCCGTTGGGTTTCGTTTGGTTTTCCATGGTGATCACGGTGAAAAAGAGTAAATTGTGGGTTTTGGAGAACATCAGGTAGGTTTAGTGGGGGTTTTGGGGTGGATCTATGGCTTTTAGAGTTTTCTTTCGTTTTAGGGGTTGATCCTGTTCTGTTTTGTGGTGTTTTTGACGTGTTTTGGGGTCTCCGTTGGGTTTCGTTGTGTTTTCCGTGGTCATCATGGTGGAAAATTGTAAATTGTGGGTTTTGGAGAAGATCAGGTAGGTTTAGGGTGGTTTTGGGGTGGATCTATGATTTTGGGGTTATTTTCTTCCAGTTTTGGGGGTGATCCCGTTCTTTTTTGGGGTGCTTTTGACGTGTTTTGTTTTCTCCGTTGGGTTTCCTTGGGTTTTCCATGGTCATCGTTGTGGAAAGGAGTAAATTGTGGGTTTTGGAGAAGATCAGGTAGGTTTAGGGGGGGGGGTTGGGGTGGATCTATGGCTTTTAGTGTTTTCTTTTTTTTTAGGGTGTGATCCTGTTCCTTTTTTTGGGGTGTTTTTGACGTGTTTTGGGGTCTCCGTTGGGTTTCGTTGTGTTTTCCGTGGTCATCATGGTGGAAAAGAGTAAATTGTGGGTTTTGGAGAAGATCAGGTAGGTTTAGGGTGGTTTTGGTGTGGATCTATTGTTTTTGTGGTTTTCTTTCTTTTTTGGGGATATCCCGTTCTTGTTTGGGATGTTTTTGATTGTTTTGGGGCGTCTGTTGGGTTTTGTTGTGTTGTTGTTGCTCGTTAATGTAAATGGGAGTGGATTGTGGGTTTTGGAGAAGATCAGGTGAGTTTAGGGTGGTTTTGGGAGGAAATTCATAGTTTTTGTTTTTGTTTTTTTTTTTTTTCTTCTGATCCAGTTCATTTTTGGGGTGTTTTTGACGTGTTTTGGGGTGTCCGTTGCGTTTCGTTGAGTTCCTAATGGGTTTTCTGGTGGTTGGGAGTGGACTTTGGGCTTTGGAGAACATCAAGTAGGTTTAGGGTGGTTTTGGGGTGGATCTATGATTTTGGGGTTATTTTCTCCCAGTTTTGGGTGTCATCCCGTTCTTTTTTGGTGTGTTTTTGACGTGTTTGTGGTCTCCATTGGGTTTCCTTTGGTTTTCCATGGTTATCGTTGTGGAAAAGTGTAAATTGTGGGTTTTGGAGAACGTCAGGTAGGTTTAGGGTGGTTTTGGGGTTGATTCTACGGTTTTTGGGGTTTTCTTTCTTAATTTAGGGGTTATCCCGTTCTTGTTTGGGGTGTTTTTGACTTGTTTTGTGGTCTCCGTTGGGTTTTGTTGCATTCTCGTTGGTCGTTAAGGTAAATGGGAGTGGATTGTGGGTTTTGGAGAAGATCAGGTAGGTTTAGGGTGTTTTTGTAGAAAAATTCATAGTTTTGGGGCTTTTTACTTCTGATCCAGTTCTTTTTTGGGGTGTTTGTGACGTGTTTTGGTTTCTCCGTTGGGTTTCGTTTGGTTTTCCATGGTGATCACGGTGAAAAAGAGTAAATTGTGGGTTTTGGAGAACATCAGGTAGGTTTAGTGGGGGTTTTGGGGTGGATCTATGGCTTTTAGAGTTTTCTTTCGTTTTAGGGGTTGATCCTGTTCTGTTTTGTGGTGTTTTTGACGTGTTTTGGGGTCTCCGTTGGGTTTCGTTGTGTTTTCCGTGGTCATCATGGTGGAAAATTGTAAATTGTGGGTTTTGGAGAAGATCAGGTAGGTTTAGGGTGGTTTTGGGGTGGATCTATGATTTTGGGGTTATTTTCTTCCAGTTTTGGGGGTGATCCCGTTCTTTTTTGGGGTGCTTTTGACGTGTTTTGTTTTCTCCGTTGGGTTTCCTTGGGTTTTCCATGGTCATCGTTGTGGAAAGGAGTAAATTGTGGGTTTTGGAGAAGATCAGGTAGGTTTAGGGGGGGGGGTTGGGGTGGATCTATGGCTTTTAGTGTTTTCTTTTTTTTTAGGGTGTGATCCTGTTCCTTTTTTTGGGGTGTTTTTGACGTGTTTTGGGGTCTCCGTTGGGTTTCGTTGTGTTTTCCGTGGTCATCATGGTGGAAAAGAGTAAATTGTGGGTTTTGGAGAAGATCAGGTAGGTTTAGGGTGGTTTTGGTGTGGATCTATTGTTTTTGTGGTTTTCTTTCTTTTTTGGGGATATCCCGTTCTTGTTTGGGATGTTTTTGATTGTTTTGGGGCGTCTGTTGGGTTTTGTTGTGTTGTTGTTGCTCGTTAATATAAATGGGAGTGGATTGTGGGTTTTGGAGAAGATCAGGTGAGTTTAGGATGGTTTTGGGAGGAAAATCATAGTTTTTTTTTTTTTTTTTTCTTCTGATCCAGTTCATTTTTCGGGTGTTTTTGACGTGTTTTGGGGTGTCCGTTGCATTTCGTTGAGTTCCTAATGGGTTTTCTGGTGGTTGGGAGTGGACTTTGGGATTTGGAGAACATCAAGTAGGTTTAGGGTGGGTTTGGGGTGGATCTATGATTTTGGGGTTGTTTTCTTCCAGTTTTGGGGGTCATCCCGTTCTTTTTTGGGGTGTTTTTGACGTGTTTTGAGGTCTCCGTTGGGTTTCCTTTGGTTTTCCATGGTTATCGTTGTGGAAAAGGGTAAATTGTGGGTTTTGGAGAACGTCAGGTAGGTTTAGGGTGGTTTTGGGGTGGATCTACGGTTTTTGGGGTTTTCTTTCTTAATTTAGGGGTTATCCCGTTCTTGTTTGGGGTGTTTTTGACTTGTTTTGGGGTCTCCGTTGGGTTTTGTTGCATTCTCGTTGGTCGTTAAGGTAAATGGGAGTGGACTGTGGGTTTGGGAGAACATCAGGTAGGTTTAGTGTGGTTCTGGTTTGGATCTACGGTTTTTGCAGTTTTTCTATCGTTTTTTTGGTGTTATCCCGTTCTTGTTTGGTGTGTTTTTGACGTGTTTGTGGTCTCCATTGGGTTTCCTTTGGTTTTCCATGGTTATCGTTGTGGAAAAGGGTAAATTGTGGGTTTTGGAGAACGTCAGGTAGGTTTAGGGTGGTTTTGGGGTTGATCTACGGTTTTTGGGGTTTTCTTTCTTAATTTAGGGGTTATCCCGTTCTTGTTTGGGGTGTTTTTGACTTGTTTTGTGGTCTCCGTTGGGTTTTGTTGGGTTCTCGTTGGTCGTTAAGGTAAATGGGAGTGGATTGTGGGTTTTGGAGAAGATCAGGTAGGTTTAGGGTGTTTTTGTAGAAAAATTCATAGTTTTGGGGTTTTTTACTTCTGATCCAGTTCTTTTTTGGGGTGTTTTTGACGTGTTTTGGTTTCTCCGTTGGGTTTCGTTTGGTTTTCCATGGTGATCACGGTGAAAAAGAGTAAATTGTGGGTTTTGGAGAACATCAGGTAGGTTTATTGGGGGTTTTGGGGTGGATCTATGGCTTTTAGAGTTTTCTTTCGTTTTAGGGGGTGATCCTGTTCTGTTTTGTGGTGTTTTTGACGTGTTTTGGGGTCTCCGTTGGGTTTCGTTGTGTTTTCCGTGGTCATCATGGTGGAAAATTGTAAATTGTGGGTTTTGGAGAACATCAGGTAGTTTTAGGGTGGTTTTGGAGTGGATCTATGATTTTGGGGTTATTTTCTTCCAGTTTTGGGGGTGATCCCGTTCTTTTTTGGGGTGCTTTTGATGTGTTTTGGGGTCTCCGTTGGGTTTCGTTTGGTTTTCCATGGTCATCGTTGTGGAAAGGAGTAAATTGTGGGTTTTGGAGAAGATCAGGTAGGTTTAGGGTGGTTTTGGGGTGGATCTATGGCTTTTAGAGTTTTCTTTCGTTTTCGGGGTGATCCTGTTCTGTTTTGTGGTGTTTTTGACGTGTTTTGGGGTCTCCGTTGGGTTTCGTTGTGTTTTCCGTGGTCATCATGGTGGAAAAGAGTAAATTGTGGGTTTTGGAGAAGATCAGGTAGGTTTAGGGTGGTTTTGGGGTGGATCTATTGTTTTTGTGGTTTTCTTTCTTTTTTGGGGATATCCCGTTCTTGTTTGGGATGTTTTTGATTGTTTTGGGGTCTCTGTTGGGTTTTGTTGTGTTGTTGTTGCTCGTTAATGTAAATGGGAGTGGATTGTGGGTTTTGGATAAGATCAGGTGAGTTTAGGGTGGTTTTGGGAGGAAATTCATAGTTTTTTTTTTTTTTTTTTTTTTTTCTTCTGATCCAGTTCATTTTTGGGGTGTTTTTGACGTGTTTTGGGGTGTCCGTTGCGTTTCGTTGAGTTCCTAATGGGTTTTCTGGTGGTTGGGAGTGGACTTTGGGCTTTGGAGAACATCAAGTAGGTTTAGGGTGGTTTTGGGGTGGATCTACGGTTTTTGGGGTTTTCTTTCTTAATTTAGGGGTTATCCCGTTCTTGTTTGGGGTGTTTTTGACTTGTTTTGGGGTCTCCGTTGGGTTTTGTTTGGTTCTCGTTGGCTGTTAAGGTAAATGGGATTGGATTGTGGGTTTTGGAGAAGATCAGGTAGGTTTAGGGTGGTTTTGTAAAAAAATTCATAGTTTTGGGGCTTTTTACTTCTGATCCAGTTTTTTTTTGGGGTGTTTTTGACGTGTTTTGGTTTCTCCGTTGGGTTTCGTTTGGTTTTCCATGGTCATCATGGTGGAAAATTGTAAATTGTGGGTTTTGGAGCACATCAGGTAGGTTTAGTGTGGTTCTGGTTTGGATCTATGGTTTTTAGGGTTTTCTTTCGTTTTTGGGGTTGAAGCAGTTGTTTTTTGGGGTGTTTTTGATGTATTTTGCGGTCTCCGTGTGGTTTCGTTGGGTTCTCGTTTGTCGTTAAGGTAAATGGGAGTGGATTGTGGGTTTTGGAGAACATCAAGTAGGTTTAGGGTGGTTTTGGGGTGGATGTGTGATTTTGGGGTTATTTTCTTCCAATTTTGGGGGTCATCACGTTCTTCTCTGGGGTGCTTTTGACGTGTTTTGTGGTCTCCGTTGGATTTCCTTTGGTTTTCCATGGTTATCGTTGTGGAAAAGTGTAAATTGTTGGTTTTGGAGAACGTCAGGTAGGTTTAGGGTGGTTTTGGGGTGGATCTACGGTTTTTGGGGTTTTCTTTCTTAATTTAGGGGTTATCCCGTTCTTGTTTGGGGTGTTTTTGACTTGTTTTGGGGTCTCCGTTGGGTTTTGTTGGGTTCTCGTTGGCTGTTAAGGTAAATGGGACTGGATTGTGGGTTTTGGAGAAGATCAGGTAGGTTTAGGGTGGTTTTGTAAAAAAATTCATAGTTTTGGGGCTTTTTACTTCTGATCCAGTTCTTTTTTGGGGTGTTTTTGACGTGTTTTGGTTTCTCCGTTGGGTTTCGTTTGGTTTTCCAGGGTCATCATGGTGGAAAATTGTAAATTGTGGGTTTTGGAGCACATCAGGTAGGTTTAGGGTGGTTTTGGGGTGGATCTACGGTTTTTGGGGTTTTCTTTCTTAATTTAGGGGTTATCCCGTTCTTGTTTGGGGTGTTTTTGACTTGTTTTGGGGTCTCCGTTGGGTTTTGTTGGGTTCTCGTTGGTCGTTAAGGTAAATGGGAGTGGATTGTGGGTTTGGGAGAACATCAGGTAGGTTTAGTGTGGTTCTGGTTTGGATCTACGGTTTTTGCAGTTTTTCTATCGTTTTTTTGGTGTTATCCCGTTCTTGTTTGGTGTGTTTTTGACGTGTTTGTGGTCTCCATTGGGTTTCCTTTGGTTTTCCATGGTTATCGTTGTGGAAAAGGGTAAATTGTGGGTTTTGGAGAACGTCAGGTAGGTTTAGGGTGGTTTTGGGGTGGATCTACGGTTTTTGGGGTTTTCTTTCTTAATTTAGGGGTTATCCCGTTCTTGTTTGGGGTGTTTTTGACTTGTTTTGGGGTCTCCGATGGGTTTTGTTGCGTTCCCGTTGGTCGTTAAGGTAAATGGGAGTGGATTGTGGGTTTTGGAGAAGATCAGGTAGGTTTAGGGTGTTTTTGTAGAAAAATTCATAGTTTTGGGGTTTTTTACTTCTGATCCAGTTCTTTTTTGGGGTGTTTTTGACGTGTTTTGGTTTCTCCGTTGGGTTTCGTTTGGTTTTCCATGGTGATCACGGTGAAAAAGAGTAAATTGTGGGTTTTGGAGAACATCAGGTAGGTTTAGTGGGGGTTTTGGGGTGGATCTATGGCTTTTAGAGTTTTCTTTCGTTTTAGGGGGTGATCCTGTTCTGTTTTGTGGTGTTTTTGACGTGTTTTGGGGTCTCCGTTGGGTTTCGTTGTGTTTTCCGTGGTCATCATGGTGGAAAATTGTAAATTGTGGGTTTTGGAGAAGATCAGGTAGTTTTAGGGTGGTTTTGGGGTGGATCTATGATTTTGGGGTTATTTTCTTCCAGTTTTGGGGGTGATCCCGTTCTTTTTTGGGGTGCTTTTGATGTGTTTTGGGGTCTCCGTTGGGTTTCCTTGGGTTTTCCATGGTCATCGTTGTGGAAAGGAGTAAATTGTGGGTTTTGGAGAAGATCAGGTAGGTTTAGGGGGGGGGGTTGGGGTGGATCTATGGCTTTTAGTGTTTTCTTTTTTTTTAGGGTGTGATCCTGTTCCTTTTTTTGGGGTGTTTTTGACGTGTTTTGGGGTCTCCGTTGGGTTTCGTTGTGTTTTCCGTGGTCATCATGGTGGAAAATTGTAAATTGTGGGTTTTGGAGAAGATCAGGTAGGTTTAGTGTGGTTTTGGGGTGGATCTATGATTTTGGGGTTATTTTCTTCCAGTTTTGGTGGTCATTCCGTTCTTTTTTGGGGTGTTTTTGACGTGTTTTGAGGTCTCCGTTGGGTTTCCTTTGGTTTTCCATGGTTATCGTTGTGGAAAAGGGTAAATTGTGGGTTTTGGAGAACGTCAGGTAGGTTTAGGGTGGTTTTGGGGTGGATCTACGGTTTTTGGGGTTTTCTTTCTTAATTTAGGGGTTATCCCGTTCTTGTTTGGGGTGTTTTTGACTTGTTTTGTGGTCTCCGTTGGGTTTTGTTGGGTTCTCGTTGTTCGTTAAGGTAAATGGGAGTGGATTGTGGGTTTGGGAGAACATCAGGTAGGTTTAGTGTGGTTCTGGTTTGGATCTACGGTTTTTGCAGTTTTTCTATCGTTTTTTTGGTGTTATCCCGTTCTTGTTTGGTGTGTTTTTGACGTGTTTGTGGTCTCCATTGGGTTTCCTTTGGTTTTCCATGGTTATCGTTGTGGAAAAGGGTAAATTGTGGGTTTTGGAGAACGTCAGGTAGGTTTAGGGTGGTTTTGGGGTGGATCTACGGTTTTTGGGGTTTTCTTTCTTAATTTAGGGGTTATCCCGTTCTTGTTTGGGGTGTTTTTGACTTGTTTTGGGGTCTCCGTTGGGTTTTGTTGGGTTCTCGTTGGTCGTTAATGTAAATGGGAGTGGATTGTGGGTTTTGGAGAAGATCAGGTAGGTTTAGGGTGTTTTTGTAGAAAAATTCATAGTTTTGGGGTTTTTTACTTCTGATCCAGTTCTTTTTTGGGGTGTTTTTGACGTGTTTTGGTTTCTCCGTTGGGTTTCGTTTGGTTTTCCATGGTGATCACGGTGAAAAAGAGTAAATTGTGGGTTTTGGAGAACATCAGGTAGGTTTAGTGGGGGTTTTGGGGTGGATCTATGGCTTTTAGAGTTTTCTTTCGTTTTAGGGGGTGATCCTGTTCTGTTTTGTGGTGTTTTTGACGTGTTTTGGGGTCTCCGTTGGGTTTCGTTGTGTTTTCCGTGGTCATCATGGTGGAAAATTGTAAATTGTGGGTTTTGGAGAAGATCAGGTAGGTTTAGGGTGGTTTTGGTGTGGATCTATGATTTTGGGGTTATTTTCTTCCAGTTTTGGGGGTGATCCCGTTCTTTTTTGGGGTGCTTTTGACGTGTTTTGTTTTCTCCGTTGGGTTTCCTTGGGTTTTCCATGGTCATCGTTGTTGAAAGGAGTAAATTGTGGGTTTTGGAGAAGATCAGGTAGGTTTTGGGGGGGGGGTTGGGGTGGATCTATGGCTTTTAGTGTTTTCTTTATTTTTAGGTGTGATCCTGTTCCTTTTTTTGGGGTGTTTTTGACGTGTTTTGGGGTGTCCGTTGCGTTTCGTTGAGTTCCTAATGGGTTTTCTGGTGGTTGGGAGTGGACTTTGGGATTTGGAGAACATCAGGTAGGTTTAGGGGGACTTTTGGTGTGGATCTATGATTTTTGGGGTTTTCTTTCGTTTTTGGGGGTTATCCCGTTCCTTTTTGGGGTGTTTTTGACGTGTTTTGGGGTCTCTGTTGGGTTTCCTTGGGTTTTCCGTGGTCATCGTTGTGGAAAAGGTTAAATTGTGGGTTTTGGAGAACATCAGGTAGGTTTAGGGGGACTTTTGGTGTGGATCTATGGCTTTTGTTGTATTCTTCCGTTTTTGGAGGTGATCCTGATCTTTTTTGGTTTTTTTTGTTTTTTTTTTTTGTCGTGTTTTGTGGTCTCTGTTGGGTTTCGTTGTGTTTTCCGTGGTCATCATGGTGGAAAATTGTAAATTGTGGGTTTGGGAGAACATCAGGTAGGTTTAGGGTGGTTCTGGTTTGGATCTATGTTTTTTGCGGTTTTTCTATCGTTTTTTTGGTGTTATCCCGTTATTTTTGGGATTGTTTTTGACGTATTTTGGGTTGTCCGTTGGGTTTCCTTTGGTTTTCCATGGTTATCGTTGTGGAAAAGAGTAAATTGTGGGTTTTGGAGAACTTCAGGTAGGTTTAGGGTGGTTTTGGGGTGGATCTACGGTTTTTGGGGTTTTCTTTCTTTTTTACGGGTTATCCCGTTCTTGTTTGGGGTGTTATTGACTTTTTTTGGGGTCTCCGATGGGTTTTGTTGCGTTCCCGTTGGTCGTTAAGGTAAATGGGAGTGGATTGTGGGTTTTGGAGAAGATCAGGTAGGTTTAGGGTGGTTTTGTAGAGAAATTCATAGTTTTGTGTTTTTTTACTTCTGATCCAGTTCTTTTTTGGGGTGTTTTTGACGTGTTTTGGGGTCTCCGTTGGGTTTCGTTTGGTTTTCCATGGTGATCACGGTGAAAAAGAGTAAATTGTGGGTTTTGGAGAACATCAGGTAGGTTTAGTGGGGGTTTTGGGGTGGATCTATGGCTTTTAGAGTTTTCTTTCGTTTCAGGGGGTGATCCTGTTCTGTTTTGTGGTGTTTTTGACGTGTTTTGATGTCTCCGTTGAGTTTCTTTGTGTTTTCCGAGGTCATCATGGTGGAAAATGGTAAATTGTGGGTTTTTGGAGAACATCAGGTAGGTTTAGTGTTGTTCTGGTTTGGATCTATGGTTGTTGGGGTTTTCTTTCGTTTTTTGGGGATATCCCGTTCTTGTTTGGGGTGTTTTTGACTTCTTATTGGGTCTCCGTTGGGTTTCATTGTGTTCTCGTTGCTCGTTAATGTAAATGGGAGTGGATTGTGGGTTTTGGAGAAGATCAGGTGAGTTTAGGGTGGTTTTGGGAGGAAATTCATAGTTTTTTTTTTTTTTTTTTTTTTTTTCTTCTGATCCAGTTCATTTTTGGGGTGTTTTTGACGTGTTTTGGGGTGTCCGTTGTGTTTCGTTGAGTTCCTAATAAGTTTTCTGGTGGTTGGTAGTGGACTTTGGGATTTGGAGAACATCAGGTAGGTTTAGGGGGACTTTTGGTGTGGATCTATGATTTTTGGGGTTTTCTTTCGTTTTTGGGGGCTATCCCGTTCTTTTTTGGGGTGTTTTTGACGTGTTTTGTGGTCTCCTTTGGGTTTCTTTGGGTTTTCCATGGTTAATGTTGTGGAAAAGAGTAAATTGTGGGTTTTGGAGAACGTCAGGTAGGTTTAAGGTGGTTTTGGTGTGGATCTATTGTTTTTGGTGTTTTCTTTCTTTTTTTAGGGGTTATCCCGATCCTGTTTGAGGTGTTTTTGACTTGTTTTGGGGTCTCCGTTGGGTTTTGTCTGGTTCTCGTTGGTCGTTAAGGTAAATGGGTTTGGATTGTGGGTTTTGGAGAAGATCAGGTAGGTTTAGGGTGTTTTTGTAGAAAAATTCATAGTTTTGTGTTTTTTTACTTCTGATCCAGTTCTTTTTTGGGGTGCTTTTGACATGTTTTGGTTTCTCCGTTGGGTTTCGTTTGGTTTTCCAGGGTCATCACGGTGAAAAAGAGTAAATTGTGGGTTTTGGAGAACATCAGGTAAGTTTAGTGGGGGTTTTGGGGTGGATCTATGGCTTTTAGAGTTTTCTTTCGTTTTAGGGGGTGATCCTGTTCTGTTTTGTGGTGTTTTTGACGTGTTTTGGGGTCTCCGTTGGGTTTCGTTGTGTTTTCCGTGGTCATCATGGTGGAAAATTGTAAATTGTGGGTTTTGGAGCACATCAGGTAGGTTTAGTGTGGTTCTGGTTTGGATCTATGTTTTTTGGGGTTTTCTTTCGTTTTTTTGGGGATATCCCGTTCTTGTTTGGGGTGTTTTTGACTTGTTTTGGGGTCTCCGTTGGGTTTTGTTGTGTTCTCGTTGCTCGTTAATGTAAATGGGAGTGTATTGTGGGTTTTGGAGAAGATCAGGTGAGTTTAGGATGGTTTTGGGAGGAAAATCATAGTTTTTTTTTTTTTTTTTTCTTCTGATCCAGTTCATTTTTGGGGTGTTTTTGACGTGTTTTGGGGTGTCCGTTGCATTTCGTTGAGTTCCTAATGGGTTTTCTGGTGGTTGGGAGTGGACTTTGGGATTTGGAGAACATCAAGTAGGTTTAGGGTGGGTTTGGGGTGGATCTATGATTTTGGGGTTATTTTCTTCCAGTTTTGGGGGTCATCCTGTTCTTTTTTGGGGTGTTTTTGACGTGTTTTGTGGTCTCCGTTGGGTTTCCTTTGGTTTTCCATGGTTATCGTTGTGGAAAAGGGTAAATTGTGGGTTTTGGAGAACGTCAGGTAGGTTTAGGGTGGTTTTGGGGTGGATCTACGGTTTTTGGGGTTTTCTTTCTTAATTTAGGGGTTATCCCGTTCTTGTTTGGGGTGTTTTTGACTTGTTTTGGGGTCTCCGTTGGGTTTTGTTGGGTTCTCGTTGGCCGTTAAAGTAAATGGGAGTGGATTGTGGGTTTTGGAGAAGATCAGGTAGGTTTAGGGTGTTTTTGTAGAAAAATTCATTGTTTTGGGGCTTTTTACTTCTGATCCAGTTCTTTTTTGGGGTGTTTTTGACGTGTTTTGGTTTCTCCGTTGGGTTTCGTTTGGTTTTCCATGGTCATCATGGTGGAAAACTGTAAATTGTGGGTTTTGGAGAACATCAGGTAGGTTTAGTGTGGTTCTGGTTTGGATCTATGTTTTTTGCGGTTTTTCTATCGTTTTTTTGGTGTTATCCCGTTATTTTTGGGATTGTTTTTGACGTATTTTGGGTTGTCCGTTGGGTTTCCTTGGGTTTTCCATGGTTATCGTTGTGGAAAAGAGTAAATTGTGGGTTTTGGAGAAGATCAGGTGAGTTTAGGGTGGTTTTGGGAGGAAATTCATAGTTTTTTTTTTTTTTTTTTTTCTTCTGATCCAGTTCATTTTTGGGGTGTTTTTGACGTGTTTTGGGGTGTCCGTTGCATTTCGTTGAGTTCCTAATGGGTTTTCTGGTGGTTGGTAGTGGACTTTGGGATTTGGAGAACATCAAGTAGGTTTAGGGTGGTTTTGGGGTGGATGTATGATTTTGGGGTTGTTTTCTTCCAGTTTTGGGGGTCATCCCGTTCTTTTTTGGGGTGTTTTTGACGTGTTTTGTGGTCTCCGTTGGGTTTCGTTGTGTTTTCCGTCGTCATCATGGTGTAAAATTGTAAATTGTGGGTTTGGGAGAACATCAGGTAGGTTTAGGGTGGTTTTGGTGTGGATCTATTGTTTTTGGGGTTTTCTTTCTTTTTTTAGGGGTTATCCCGTTCTTGTTTGGGGTGTTTTTGACTTGTTTTGGGGTCTCCGTTGGGTTTCCTTTGGTTTTCCATGGTCATCATGGTGAAAAAGAGTAAATTGTGGGTTTTGGAGAACATCGGGTAGGTTTAGGGGGACTTTTGGCGTGGTTCTATGGTTTTGGGGGATATTCTTCCAGTTTTTGGGGTGATCCCGTTCTTTATGATTTTTTTTTTTTTTTGCTGTGTTTTGTGGTCTACGTTTGGTTTCGTTGGGTTCCTGTTTGTCATCATGATGTAACAGGATAAATTGTGGGTTTTGGAGAACATCAGGTAGGTTTAGGGGGACTTTTGGTGTGGATCTATGGCTTTTGGTGTTTTCTTTCGTTTTTGGAGATGATCCTGTTCTTTTTTGGGGTGTTTTTGACGTGTTTTGTGGTCTCCGTTGGGTTTCATTGTGTTTTCCGTGGTCATCATGGTGGAAAATTGTAAATTGTGGGTTTTGGAGCACATCAGGTAGGTTTAGTGTGGTTCTGGTATGGATCTATGGTTTTTAGGATTTTCTTTCGTTTTTGGGGTTGAACCAGTTGTTTTTTGGGGTGTTTTTGACGTGTTTTTGGGTCTCCGTTGGGTTTCGTTGGGTTCTCGTTTGTCGTTAAGGTAAATGGGAGTGGATTGTGGGTTTTGGAGAACATCAAGTAGGTTTAGGGTGGTTTTGGGGTGGATGTATGATTTTGGGGTTGTTTTCTTCCAGTTTTGGGGGTCATCACGTTCTTTTCTGGGGTGCTTTTGACGTGTTTTGTGGTCTCCGTTGGGTTTCCTTGGGTTTTCCATGGTCATCGTTGTGGAAAAGTGTAAATTGTGGGTTTTGGAGAAGATCAGGTAGGTTTAGGGTAGTTTTTTAGAAAAATTCATAGTTTTGTGTTTTTTTTACTTCTGATCCAGTTCTTTTTTGGGCTGTTTTTGACGTGTTTTGGTTTCTCCGTTGGGTTTCGTTTGGTTTTCCATGGTCATCACGGTGAAAAAAGGGAAAATTGTGGGTTTTGGAGAACGTCAGGTAGGTTTAGGGTGGTTTTGGGGTGGATCTACGGTTTTTGGGGTTTTCTTTCTTTTTTTTAGGGGTTATCCCGTTCTTGTTTGGGGTGTTTTTGACTTGTTTTGTGGTCTCCGTTGGGTTTTGTTGGGTTCTCGTTGGTCGTTAAGGTAAATGGGTTTGGATTGTGGGTTTTGGAGAAGATCAGGTAGGTTTAGGGTGTTTTTGTAGAAAAATTCATAGTTTTGTGTTTTTTTACTTCTGATCCAGTTCTTTTTTGGGGTGCTTTTGACATGTTTTGGTTTCTCCGTTGGGTTTCGTTTGGTTTTCCAGGGTCATCACGGTGAAAAAGAGTAAATTGTGGGTTTTGGAGAACATCAGGTAGGTTTAGTGGGGGTTTTGGGGTGGATCTATGGCTTTTAGAGTTTTCTTTCGTTTCAGGGGGTGATCCTGTTCTGTTTTGTGGTGTTTTTGACGTGTTTTGATGTCTCCGTTGGGTTTCGTTGTGTTTTCCGAGGTCATCATGTTGGAAAATGGTAAATTGTGGGTTTTTGGAGAACATCAGGAAGGTTTAGTGTGGTTCTGGTTTGAATCTATGGTTGTTGGGGTTTTCTTTCGTTTTTTGGGGATATCCCGTTCTTGTTTGGGGTGTTTTTGACTTGTTTTGGGGTCTCCGTTGGGTTTCATTGTCTTCTCGTTGCTCGTTAATGTAAATGGGAGTGGATTGTGGGTTTTGGAGAAGATCAGGTGAGTTTAGGGTGGTTTTGGGAGGAAATTCATAGGGTTTTTTTTTTTTTTTTTTTTTTTCTTCTGATCCAGTTCATTTTGGGGGTGTTTTTGACGTGTTTTGGGGTGTCCGTTGCATTTCGTTGAGTTCCTAATGGGTTTTCTGGTGGTTGGGAGTGGACTTTGGGATTTGGAGAACATCAAGTAGGTTTAGGGTGGGTTTGGGGTGGATCTATGATTTTGGGGTTATTTTCTTCCAGTTTTGGGGGTCATCCCGTTCTTTTTTGGGGTGTTTTTGACGTGTTTTGTGGTCTCCGTTGGGTTTCTTTTGGTTTTCCATGGTTATCGTGGAAAAGGGTAAATTGTGGGTTTTGGAGAACGTCAGGTAGGTTTAGGGTGGTTTTGGTGTGGATCTATTGTTTTTGGGGTTTTCTTTCTTAATTTAGGGGTTATCCCGTTCTTGTTTGGGGTGTTTTTGACTTGTTTTGTGGTCTCCGTTGGGTTTTGTTGGGTTCCCGTTGGCCGTTAAAGTAAATGGGAGTGGATTGTGGGTTTTGGAGAAGATCAGGTAGGTTTAGGGTGTTTTTGTAGAAAAATTCATAGTTTTGGGGCTTTTTACTTCTGATCCAGTTCTTTTTTGGGGTGTTTTTGACGTGTTTTGGTTTCTCCGTTGGGTTTCGTTTGGTTTTCCATGGTCATCATGGTGGAAAACTGTAAATTGTGGGTTTTGGAGAACATCAGGTAGGTTTAGTGTGGTTCTGGTTTGGATCTATGTTTTTTGCGGTTTTTCTATCGTTTTTTTGGTGTTATCCCGTTATATTTGGGATTGTTTTTGACGTATTTTGGGTTGTCCGTTGGGTTTCCATGGGTTTTCCATGGTTATCGTTGTGGAAAAGAGTAAATTGTGGGTTTTGGAGAACTTCAGGTAGGTTTAGGGTGGTTTTGGGGTGGATCTACGGTTTTTGGGGTTTTCTTTCTTTTTTACGGGTTATCCCGTTCTTGTTTGGGGTGTTTTTGACTTTTTTTGGGGTCTCCGATGGGTTTTGTTGCGTTCCCGTTGGTCGTTAAGGTAAATGGGAGTGGATTGTGGGTTTTGGAGAAGATCAGGTAGGTTTAGGGTGGTTTTGTAGAGAAATTCATAGTTTTGTGTTTTTTTACTTCTGATCCAGTTCTTTTTTGGGGTGTTTTTGACGTGTTTTGGTTTCTCCGTTGGGTTTCGTTTGGTTTTCCATGGTGATCACGGTGAAAAAGAGTAAATTGTGGGTTTTGGAGAACATCAGGTAGGTTTCTTGGGGGTTTTGGGGTGGATCTATGGCTTTTAGAGTTTTCTTTCGTTTCAGGGGGTGATCCTGTTCTGTTTTGTGGTGTTTTTGACGTGTTTTGGGGTCTCCGTTGGGTTTCGTTGTGTCTTCCGAGGTCATCATGTTGGAAAATGGTAAATTGTGGGTTTTTGGAGAACATCAGGTAGGTTTAGTGTTGTTCTGGTTTGGATCTATGGTTGTTGGGGTTTTCTTCCGTTTTTTGGGGATATCCCGTTCTTGTTTGGGGTGTTTTTGACTTCTTTTGGGGTCTCCGTTGGGTTTCATTGTGTTCTCGTTGCTCGTTAATGTAAATGGGAGTGGATTGTGGGTTTTGGAGAAGATCAGGTGAGTTTAGGGTGGTTTTGGGAGGAAATTCATAGTTTTTTTTTTTTTTTTTTTTTTTTTTTTCTTCTGGTCCAGTTCATTTTTGGGGTGTTTTTGACGTGTTTTGGTGTGTCCGTTGCATTTCGTTGAGTTCCTAATGGGTTTTCTGGTGGTTGGGAGTGGACTTTGGGCTTTGGAGAACATCAAGTAGGTTTAGGGTGGTTTTGGGGTGGATGTATGATTTTGGGGTTGTTTTCTTCCAGTTTTGGGGGTCATCCCGTTCTTTTTTGGGGTGTTTTTGACGTGTTTTGTGGTCTCCGTTGGGTTTCGTTGTGTTTTCCGTCGTCATCATGGTGTAAAATTTTAAATTGTGGGTTTGGGAGAACATCAGGTAGGTTTAGGGTGGTTTTGGTGTGGATCTATTGTTTTTGGGGTTTTCTTTCTTTTTTTAGGGGTTATCCCGTTCTTGTTTGGGGTGTTTTTGACTTGTTTTGGGGTCTCCGTTGGGTTTCCTTTGGTTTTCCATGGTCATCATGGTGAAAAAGAGTAAATTGTGGGTTTTGGAGAACATCGGGTAGGTTTAGGGGGACTTTTGGCGTGGTTCTATGGTTTTGGGGGATATTCTTCCAGTTTTTGGGGTGATCCCGTTCTTTATGTTTTGGTTTTTTTTTTTTTGCTGTGTTTTGTGGTCTACGTTTGGTTTCGTTGGGTTCTTGTTGGTCATCATGATGTAACAGGATAAATTGTGGGTTTTGGAGAACATCAGGTAGGTTTAGGGGGACTTTTGGTGTGGATCTATGGCTTTTGGTGTTTTCTTTCGTTTTTGGAGATGATCCTGTTCTTTTTTGGGGTGTTTTTGACGTGTTTTGTGGTCTCCGTTGGGTTTCATTGTGTTTTCCGTGGTCATCATGGTGGAAAATTGTAAATTGTGGGTTTTGGAGCACATCAGGTAGGTTTAGTGTGGTTCTGGTATGGATCTATGGTTTTTAGGATTTTCTTTCGTTTTTGGGGTTGAACCAGTTGTTTTTTGGGGTGTTTTTGACGTGTTTTTGGGTCTCCGTTGGGTTTCGTTGGGTTCTCGTTTGTCGTTAAGGTAAATGGGAGTGGATTGTGGGTTTTGGAGAACATCAAGTAGGTTTAGGGTGGTTTTGGGGTGGATGTATGATTTTGGGGTTGTTTTCTTCCAGTTTTGGGGGTCATCACGTTCTTTTCTGGGGTGCTTTTGACGTGTTTTGTGGTCTCCGTTGGGTTTCCTTGGGTTTTCCATGGTCATCGTTGTGGAAAAGTGTAAATTGTGGGTTTTGGAGAAGATCAGGTAGGTTTAGGGTAGTTTTTTAGAAAAATTCATAGTTTTGTGTTTTTTTTACTTCTGATCCAGTTCTTTTTTGGGCTGTTTTTGACGTGTTTTGGTTTCTCCGTTGGGTTTCGTTTGGTTTTCCATGGTCATCACGGTGAAAAAAGGGAAAATTGTGGGTTTTGGAGAACGTCAGGTAGGTTTAGGGTGGTTTTGGGGTGGATCTACGGTTTTTGGGGTTTTCTTTCTTTTTTTTAGGGGTTATCCCGTTCTTGTTTGGGGTGTTTTTGACTTGTTTTGTGGTCTCCGTTGGGTTTTGTTGGGTTCTCGTTGGTCGTTAAGGTAAATGGGTTTGGATTGTGGGTTTTGGAGAAGATCAGGTAGGTTTAGGGTGTTTTTGTAGAAAAATTCATAGTTTTGTGTTTTTTTACACCTTGATCCAGTTCTTTTTTGGGGTGCTTTTGACATGTTTTGGTTTCTCCGTTGGGTTTCGTTTGGTTTTCCAGGGTCATCACGGTGAAAAAGAGTAAATTGTGGGTTTTGGAGAACATCAGGTAGGTTTAGTGGGGGTTTTGGGGTGGATCTATGGCTTTTAGAGTTTTCTTTCGTTTCAGGGGGTGATCCTGTTCTGTTTTGTGGTGTTTTTGACGTGTTTTGATGTCTCCGTTGGGTTTCGTTGTGTTTTCCGAGGTCATCATGTTGGAAAATGGTAAATTGTGGGTTTTTGGAGAACATCAGGAAGGTTTAGTGTTGTTCTGGTTTGGATCTATGGTTGTTGGGGTTTTCTTTCGTTTTTTGGGGATATCCCGTTCTTGTTTGGGGTGTTTTTGACTTGTTTTGGGGTCTCCGTTGGGTTTCATTGTCTTCTCGTTGCTCGTTAATGTAAATGGGAGTGGATTGTGGGTTTTGGAGAAGATCAGGTGAGTTTAGGGTGGTTTTGGGAGGAAATTCATAGTTTTTTTTTTTTTTTTTCTTCTGATCCAGTTCATTTTTGGGGTGTTTTTGACGTGTTTTGGGGTGTCCGTTGCATTTCGTTGAGTTCCTAATGGGTTTTCTGGTGGTTGGGAGTGGACTTTGGGATTTGGAGAACATCAAGTAGGTTTAGGGTGGTTTTGGGGTGGATCTATGATTTTGGGGTTATTTTCTTCCAGTTTTGGGGGTCATCCCGTTCTTTTTTGGGGTGTTTTTGACGTGTTTTGTGGTCTCCGTTGGGTTTCCTTTGGTTTTCCATGGTTATCGTTGTGGAAAAGGGTAAATTGTGGGTTTTGGAGAACGTCAGGTAGGTTTAGGGTGGTTTTGGGGTGGATCTATTGTTTTTGGGGTTTTCTTTCTTAATTTAGGGGTTATCCCGTTCTTGTTTGGGGTGTTTTTGACTTGTTTTGGGGTCTCCGTTGGGTTTCCTTTGGTTTTCCATGGTCATCATGGTGAAAAAGTGTAAATTGTGGGTTTTGGAGAACATCGGGTAGGTTTAGGGGGACTTTTGGGGTGGTTCTATGGTTTTGGGGGATATTCTTCCAGTTTTTGGGGTGATCCCGTTCTTTATGTTTTTTTTTTTTGCTGTGTTTTGTGGTCTACGTTTGGTTTCGTTGGGTTCTTGTTGGTCATCATGATGTAACAGGATAAATTGTGGGTTTTGGAGAACATCAGGTAGGTTTAGGGGGACTTTTGGTGTGGATCTATGGCTTTTGGTGTTTTCTTTCGTTTTTGGAGATGATCCTGTTCTTTTTTGGGGTGTTTTTGACGTGTTTTGTGGTCTCCGTTGGGTTTCATTGTGTTTTCCGTGGTCATCATGGTGGAAAATTGTAAATTGTGGGTTTTGGAGCACATCAGGTAGGTTTAGTGTGGTTCTGGTATGGATCTATGGTTTTTAGGATTTTCTTTCGTTTTTGGGGTTGAACCAGTTGTTTTTTGGGGTGTTTTTGACGTGTTTTTGGGTCTCCGTTGGGTTTCGTTGGGTTCTCGTTTGTCGTTAAGGTAAATGGGAGTGGATTGTGGGTTTTGGAGAACATCAAGTAGGTTTAGGGTGGTTTTGGGGTGGATCTATGATTTTGGGGTTATTTTCTTCCAGTTTTGGGGGTCATCCCGTTCTTTTTTGGGATTGTTTTTGACGTGTTTTCGGTTCTTCGTTGGGCTTCCTTTGGATTTCCATGGTCATCGTTGTGGAAAAAAGTAAATTGTGGGTTTTGGAGAACGTCAGGTAGGTTTAGGGTGGTTTTGGGGTGGATCTACGGTTTTTTGGGTTTTCTTTCTTTTTTTAGGTGTTATCCCGTTCTTGTTTGGGGTGTTTTTGACTTGTTTTGGGGTCTCTGTTGGGTTTTGTTGGGTTCTTGTTGGTCGTTAAGGTAAATGGGAGTGGATTTTGGGTTTTGGAGAAGATCAGGTGAGTTTAGGGTGGTTTTGTAGAGAAAATCATAGTTTTGTGTCTTTTTCCTTCTGATCCAGTTCTGTTTTGTGGTGTTTTTGACGTGTTTTGGGGTCTCCGTTGGGTTTCGTTGTGTTTTCCGTGGTCATCATGGTGGAAAAGAGTAAATTGTGGGTTTTGGAGAACGTCAGGTAGGTTTAGGGTGGTTTTGGGGTGGATCTACGGTTTTTGGGGTTTTCTTTCTTTATTTAGGGGTTATCCCGTTCTTGTTTGGGGTGTTTTTGACTTGTTTTGTGGTCTCCGTTGGGTTTTGTTGGGTTCTCGTTGGTCGTTAAGGTAAATGGGAGTGGATTGTGGGTTTGGGAGAACATCAGGTAGGTTTAGTGTGGTTCTGGTTTGGATCTACGGTTTTTGCAGTTTTTCTATCGTTTTTTTGGTGTTATCCCGTTCTTGTTTGGTGTGTTTTTGACGTGTTTGTGGTCTCCATTGGGTTTCCTTTGGTTTTCCATGGTTATCGTTGTGGAAAAGGGTAAATTGTGGGTTTTGGAGAACGTCAGGTAGGTTTAGGGTGGTTTTGGGGTGGATCTACGGTTTTTGGGGTTTTCTTTCTTAATTTAGGGGTTATCCCGTTCTTGTTTGGGGTGTTTTTGACTTGTTTTGTGGTCTCCGTTGGGTTTTGTTGCATTCTCGTTGGTCGTTAAGGTAAATGGGAGTGGATTGTGGGTTTTGGAGAAGATCAGGTAGGTTTAGGGTGTTTTTGTAGAAAAATTCATAGTTTTGGGGTTTTTTACTTCTGATCCAGTTCTTTTTTGGGGTGTTTTTGACGTGTTTTGGTTTCTCCGTTGGGTTTCGTTTGGTTTTCCATGGTGATCACGGTGAAAAAGAGTAAATTGTGGGTTTTGGAGAACATCAGGTAGGTTTATTGGGGGTTTTGGGGTGGATCTATGGCTTTTAGAGTTTTCTTTCGTTTTAGGGGGTGATCCTGTTCTGTTTTGTGGTGTTTTTGACGTGTTTTGGGGTCTCCGTTGGGTTTCGTTGTGTTTTCCGTGGTCATCATGGTGGAAAATTGTAAATTGTGGGTTTTGGAGAACATCAGGTAGTTTTAGGGTGGTTTTGGGGTGGATCTATGATTTTGGGGTTATTTTCTTCCAGTTTTGGGGGTGATCCCGTTCTTTTTTGGGGTGCTTTTGAAGTGTTTTGGGGTCTCCGTTGGGTTTCCTTCGGTTTTCCATGGTCATCGTTGTGGAAAGGAGTAAATTGTGGGTTTTGGAGAAGATCAGGTAGGTTTAGGGTGGTTTTGGGGTGGATCTATGGCTTTTAGAGTTTTCTTTCGTTTTAGGGGGTGATCCTGTTCTGTTTTGTGGTGTTTTTGACGTGTTTTGGGGTCTCCGTTGGGTTTCGTTGTGTTTTCCGTGGTCATCATGGTGGAAAAGAGTAAATTGTGGGTTTTGGAGAAGATCTGGTAGGTTTAGGGTGGTTTTGGTGTGGATCTATTGTTTTTGTGGTTTTCTTTCTTTTTTGGGGATATCCCGTTCTTGTTTGGGATGTTTTTGATTGTTTTGGGGCGTCTGTTGGGTTTTGTTGTGTTGTTGTTGCTCGTTAATGTAAATGGGAGTGGATTGTGGGTTTTGGAGAAGATCAGGTGAGTTTAGGGTGGTTTTGGGAGGAAATTCATAGTTTTTGTTTTTGTTTTTTTTTTTTTTCTTCTGATCCAGTTCATTTTTGGGGTGTTTTTGACGTGTTTTGGGGTGTCCGTTGCGTTTCGTTGAGTTCCTAATGGGTTTTCTGGTGGTTGGGAGTGGACTTTGGGCTTTGGAGAACATCAAGTAGGTTTAGGGTGGTTTTGGGGTGGATCTATGATTTTGGGGTTATTTTCTCCCAGTTTTGGGTGTCATCCCGTTCTTTTTTGGGGTGTTTTTGACGTGTTTTGTTGTCTCCGTTGGATTTCCTTTGGTTTTCCATGGTTATCGTTGTGGAAAAGTGTAAATTGTTGGTTTTGGAGAACGTCAGGTAGGTTTAGGGTGGTTTTGGGGTGGATCTACGGTTTTTGGGGTTTTCTTTCTTAATTTAGGGGTTATCCCGTTCTTGTTTGGGGTGTTTTTGACTTGTTTTGGGGTCTCCGTTGGGTTTTGTTGGGTTCTCGTTGGCTGTTAAGGTAAATGGGACTGGATTGTGGGTTTTGGAGAAGATCAGGTAGGTTTAGGGTGGTTTTGTAAAAAAATTCATAGTTTTGGGGCTTTTTACTTCTGATCCAGTTCTTTTTTGGGGTGTTTTTGACGTGTTTTGGTTTCTCCGTTGGGTTTCGTTTGGTTTTCCAGGGTCATCATGGTGGAAAATTGTAAATTGTGGGTTTTGGAGCACATCAGGTAGGTTTAGGGTGGTTTTGGGGTGGATCTACGGTTTTTGGGGTTTTCTTTCTTAATTTAGGGGTTATCCCGTTCTTGTTTGGGGTGTTTTTGACTTGTTTTGGGGTCTCCGTTGGGTTTTGTTGGGTTCTCGTTGGTCGTTAAGGTAAATGGGAGTGGATTGTGGGTTTGGGAGAACATCAGGTAGGTTTAGTGTGGTTCTGGTTTGGATCTACGGTTTTTGCAGTTTTTCTATCGTTTTTTTGGTGTTATCCCGTTCTTGTTTGGTGTGTTTTTGACGTGTTTGTGGTCTCCATTGGGTTTCCTTTGGTTTTCCATGGTTATCGTTGTGGAAAAGTGTAAATTGTGGGTTTTGGAGAACGTCAGGTAGGTTTAGGGTGGTTTTGGGGTTGATTCTACGGTTTTTGGGGTTTTCTTTCTTAATTTAGGGGTTATCCCGTTCTTGTTTGGGGTGTTTTTGACTTGTTTTGTGGTCTCCGTTGGGTTTTGTTGCATTCTCGTTGGTCGTTAAGGTAAATGGGAGTGGATTGTGGGTTTTGGAGAAGATCAGGTAGGTTTAGGGTGTTTTTGTAGAAAAATTCATAGTTTTGGGGCTTTTTACTTCTGATCCAGTTCTTTTTTGGGGTGTTTTTGACGTGTTTTGGTTTCTCCGTTGGGTTTCGTTTGGTTTTCCATGGTGATCACGGTGAAAAAGAGTAAATTGTGGGTTTTGGAGAACATCAGGTAGGTTTAGTGGGGGTTTTGGGGTGGATCTATGGCTTTTAGAGTTTTCTTTCGTTTTAGGGGTTGATCCTGTTCTGTTTTGTGGTGTTTTTGACGTGTTTTGGGGTCTCCGTTGGGTTTCGTTGTGTTTTCCGTGGTCATCATGGTGGAAAATTGTAAATTGTGGGTTTTGGAGAAGATCAGGTAGGTTTAGGGTGGTTTTGGGGTGGATCTATGATTTTGGGGTTATTTTCTTCCAATTTTGGGGGTGATCCCGTTCTTTTTTGGGGTGCTTTTGACGTGTTTTGTTTTCTCCGTTGGGTTTCCTTGGGTTTTCCATGGTCATCGTTGTGGAAAGGAGTAAATTGTGGGTTTTGGAGAAGATCAGGTAGGTTTAGGGGGGGGGGTTGGGGTGGATCTATGGCTTTTAGTGTTTTCTTTTTTTTTAGGGTGTGATCCTGTTCCTTTTTTTGGGGTGTTTTTGACGTGTTTTGGGGTCTCCGTTGGGTTTCGTTGTGTTTTCCGTGGTCATCATGGTGGAAAAGAGTAAATTGTGGGTTTTGGAGAAGATCAGGTAGGTTTAGGGTGGTTTTGGGGTGGATCTATTGTTTTTGTGGTTTTCTTTCTTTTTTGGGGATATCCCGTTCTTGTTTGGGATGTTTTTGATTGTTTTGGGGCGTCTGTTGGGTTTTGTTGTGTTGTTGTTGCTCGTTAATGTAAATGGGAGTGGATTGTGGGTTTTGGAGAAGATCAGGTGAGTTTAGGGTGGTTTTGGGAGGAAATTCATAGTTTTTGTTTTTGTTTTTTTTTTTTTTCTTCTGATCCAGTTCATTTTTGGGGTGTTTTTGACGTGTTTTGGGGTGTCCGTTGCGTTTCGTTGAGTTCCTAATGGGTTTTCTGGTGGTTGGGAGTGGACTTTGGGCTTTGGAGAACATCAAGTAGGTTTAGGGTGGTTTTGGGGTGGATCTATGATTTTGGGGTTATTTTCTCCCAGTTTTGGGTGTCATCCCGTTCTTTTTTGGTGTGTTTTTGACGTGTTTGTGGTCTCCATTGGGTTTCCTTTGGTTTTCCATGGTTATCGTTGTGGAAAAGTGTAAATTGTGGGTTTTGGAGAACGTCAGGTAGGTTTAGGGTGGTTTTGGGGTTGATTCTACGGTTTTTGGGGTTTTCTTTCTTAATTTAGGGGTTATCCCGTTCTTGTTTGGGGTGTTTTTGACTTGTTTTGTGGTCTCCGTTGGGTTTTGTTGCATTCTCGTTGGTCGTTAAGGTAAATGGGAGTGGATTGTGGGTTTTGGAGAAGATCAGGTAGGTTTAGGGTGTTTTTGTAGAAAAATTCATAGTTTTGGGGCTTTTTACTTCTGATCCAGTTCTTTTTTGGGGTGTTTTTGACGTGTTTTGGTTTCTCCGTTGGGTTTCGTTTGGTTTTCCATGGTGATCACGGTGAAAAAGAGTAAATTGTGGGTTTTGGAGAACATCAGGTAGGTTTAGTGGGGGTTTTGGGGTGGATCTATGGCTTTTAGAGTTTTCTTTCGTTTTAGGGGGTGATCCTGTTCTGTTTTGTGGTGTTTTTGACGTGTTTTGGGGTCTCCGTTGGGTTTCGTTGTGTTTTCCGTGGTCATCATGGTGGAAAATTGTAAATTGTGGGTTTTGGAGAAGATCAGGTAGGTTTAGGGTGGTTTTGGGGTGGATCTATGATTTTGGGGTTATTTTCTTCCAGTTTTGGGGGTGATCCCGTTCTTTTCTGGGGTGCTTTTGACGTGTTTTGTTTTCTCCGTTGGGTTTCCTTGGGTTTTCCATGGTCATCGTTGTGGAAAGGAGTAAATTGTGGGTTTTGGAGAAGATCAGGTAGGTTTAGGGGGGGGGGTTGGGGTGGATCTATGGCTTTTAGTGTTTTCTTTTTTTTTAGGGTGTGATCCTGTTCCTTTTTTTGGGGTGTTTTTGACGTGTTTTGGGGTCTCCGTTGGGTTTCGTTGTGTTTTCCGTGGTCATCATGGTGGAAAAGAGTAAATTGTGGGTTTTGGAGAAGATCAGGTAGGTTTAGGGTGGTTTTGGTGTGGATCTATTGTTTTTGTGGTTTTCTTTCTTTTTTGGGGATATCCCGTTCTTGTTTGGGATGTTTTTGATTGTTTTGGGGCGTCTGTTGGGTTTTGTTGTGTTGTTGTTGCTCGTTAATGTAAATGGGAGTGGATTGTGGGTTTTGGAGAAGATCAGGTGAGTTTAGGGTGGTTTTGGGAGGAAATTCATAGTTTTTGTTTTTGTTTTTTTTTTTTTTTCTTCTGATCCAGTTCATTTTTGGGGTGTTTTTGACGTGTTTTGGGGTGTCCGTTGCGTTTCGTTGAGTTCCTAATGGGTTTTCTGGTGGTTGGGAGTGGACTTTGGGCTTTGGAGAACATCAAGTAGGTTTAGGGTGGTTTTGGGGTGGATCTATGATTTTGGGGTTATTTTCTCCCAGTTTTGGGTGTCATCCCGTTCTTTTTTGGTGTGTTTTTGACGTGTTTGTGGTCTCCATTGGGTTTCCTTTGGTTTTCCATGGTTATCGTTGTGGAAAAGTGTAAATTGTGGGTTTTGGAGAACGTCAGGTAGGTTTAGGGTGGTTTTGGGGTTGATTCTACGGTTTTTGGGGTTTTCTTTCTTAATTTAGGGGTTATCCCGTTCTTGTTTGGGGTGTTTTTGACTTGTTTTGTGGTCTCCGTTGGGTTTTGTTGCATTCTCGTTGGTCGTTAAGGTAAATGGGAGTGGATTGTGGGTTTTGGAGAAGATCAGGTAGGTTTAGGGTGTTTTTGTAGAAAAATTCATAGTTTTGGGGCTTTTTACTTCTGATCCAGTTCTTTTTTGGGGTGTTTTTGACGTGTTTTGGTTTCTCCGTTGGGTTTCGTTTGGTTTTCCATGGTGATCACGGTGAAAAAGAGTAAATTGTGGGTTTTGGAGAACATCAGGTAGGTTTAGTGGGGGTTTTGGGGTGGATCTATGGCTTTTAGAGTTTTCTTTCGTTTTAGGGGTTGATCCTGTTCTGTTTTGTGGTGTTTTTGACGTGTTTTGGGGTCTCCGTTGGGTTTCGTTGTGTTTTCCGTGGTCATCATGGTGGAAAATTGTAAATTGTGGGTTTTGGAGAAGATCAGGTAGGTTTAGGGTGGTTTTGGGGTGGATCTATGATTTTGGGGTTATTTTCTTCCAGTTTTGGGGGTGATCCCGTTCTTTTTTGGGGTGCTTTTGACGTGTTTTGTTTTCTCCGTTGGGTTTCCTTGGGTTTTCCATGGTCATCGTTGTGGAAAGGAGTAAATTGTGGGTTTTGGAGAAGATCAGGTAGGTTTAGGGGGGGGGGTTGGGGTGGATCTATGGCTTTTAGTGTTTTCTTTTTTTTTAGGGTGTGATCCTGTTCCTTTTTTTGGGGTGTTTTTGACGTGTTTTGGGGTCTCCGTTGGGTTTCGTTGTGTTTTCCGTGGTCATCATGGTGGAAAAGAGTAAATTGTGGGTTTTGGAGAAGATCAGGTAGGTTTAGGGTGGTTTTGGTGTGGATCTATTGTTTTTGTGGTTTTCTTTCTTTTTTGGGGATATCCCGTTCTTGTTTGGGATGTTTTTGATTGTTTTGGGGCGTCTGTTGGGTTTTGTTGTGTTGTTGTTGCTCGTTAATATAAATGGGAGTGGATTGTGGGTTTTGGAGAAGATCAGGTGAGTTTAGGATGGTTTTGGGAGGAAAATCATAGTTTTTTTTTTTTTTTTTTCTTCTGATCCAGTTCATTTTTCGGGTGTTTTTGACGTGTTTTGGGGTGTCCGTTGCATTTCGTTGAGTTCCTAATGGGTTTTCTGGTGGTTGGGAGTGGACTTTGGGATTTGGAGAACATCAAGTAGGTTTAGGGTGGTTTTGGGGTGGATGTATGATTTTGGGGTTGTTTTCTTCCAGTTTTGGGGGTCATCCCGTTCTTTTTTGGGGTGTTTTTGACGTGTTTTGTGGTCTCCGTTGGGTTTCGTTGTGTTTTCCGTCGTCATCATGGTGTAAAATTGTAAATTGTGGGTTTGGGAGAACATCAGGTAGGTTTAGGGTGGTTTTGGTGTGGATCTATTGTTTTTGGGGTTTTCTTTCTTTTTTTAGGGGTTATCCCGTTCTTGTTTGGGGTGTTTTTGACTTGTTTTGGGGTCTCCGTTGGGTTTCCTTTGGTTTTCCATGGTCATCATGGTGAAAAAGAGTAAATTGTGGGTTTTGGAGAACATCGGGTAGGTTTAGGGGGACTTTTGGCGTGGTTCTATGGTTTTGGGGGATATTCTTCCAGTTTTTGGGGTGATCCCGTTCTTTATGATTTTTTCTTTTTTTTGCTGTGTTTTGTGGTCTACGTTTGGTTTCGTTGGGTTCTTGTTGGTCATCATGATGTAACAGGATAAATTGTGGGTTTTGGAGAACATCAGGTAGGTTTAGGGGGACTTTTGGTGTGGATCTATGGCTTTTGGTGTTTTCTTTCGTTTTTGGAGATGATCCTGTTCTTTTTTGGGGTGTTTTTGACGTGTTTTGTGGTCTCCGTTGGGTTTCATTGTGTTTTCCGTGGTCATCATGGTGGAAAATTGTAAATTGTGGGTTTTGGAGCACATCAGGTAGGTTTAGTGTGGTTCTGGTATGGATCTATGGTTTTTAGGATTTTCTTTCGTTTTTGGGGTTGAACCAGTTGTTTTTTGGGGTGTTTTTGACGTGTTTTTGGGTCTCCGTTGGGTTTCGTTGGGTTCTCGTTTGTCGTTAAGGTAAATGGGAGTGGATTGTGGGTTTTGGAGAACATCAAGTAGGTTTAGGGTGGTTTTGGGGTGGATGTATGATTTTGGGGTTGTTTTCTTCCAGTTTTGGGGGTCATCACGTTCTTTTCTGGGGTGCTTTTGACGTGTTTTGTGGTCTCCGTTGGGTTTCCTTGGGTTTTCCATGGTCATCGTTGTGGAAAAGTGTAAATTGTGGGTTTTGGAGAAGATCAGGTAGGTTTAGGGTAGTTTTTTAGAAAAATTCATAGTTTTGTGTTTTTTTTTACTTCTGATCCAGTTCTTTTTTGGGCTGTTTTTGACGTGTTTTGGTTTCTCCGTTGGGTTTCGTTTGGTTTTCCATGGTCATCACGGTGAAAAAAGGGAAAATTGTGGGTTTTGGAGAACGTCAGGTAGGTTTAGGGTGGTTTTGGGGTGGATCTACGGTTTTTGGGGTTTTCTTTCTTTTTTTTAGGGGTTATCCCGTTCTTGTTTGGGGTGTTTTTGACTTGTTTTGTGGTCTCCGTTGGGTTTTGTTGGGTTCTCGTTGGTCGTTAAGGTAAATGGGTTTGGATTGTGGGTTTTGGAGAAGATCAGGTAGGTTTAGGGTGTTTTTGTAGAAAAATTCATAGTTTTGTGTTTTTTTACTTCTGATCCAGTTCTTTTTTGGGGTGCTTTTGACATGTTTTGGTTTCTCCGTTGGGTTTCGTTTGGTTTTCCAGGGTCATCACGGTGAAAAAGAGTAAATTGTGGGTTTTGGAGAACATCAGGTAGGTTTAGTGGGGGTTTTGGGGTGGATCTATGGCTTTTAGAGTTTTCTTTCGTTTCAGGGGGTGATCCTGTTCTGTTTTGTGGTGTTTTTGACGTGTTTTGATGTCTCCGTTGGGTTTCGTTGTGTTTTCCGAGGTCATCATGTTGGAAAATGGTAAATTGTGGGTTTTTGGAGAACATCAGGAAGGTTTAGTGTTGTTCTGGTTTGGATCTATGGTTGTTGGGGTTTTCTTTCGTTTTTTGGGGATATCCCGTTCTTGTTTGGGGTGTTTTTGACTTCTTTTGGGGTCTCCGTTGGGTTTCATTGTGTTCTCGTTGCTCGTTAATGTAAATGGGAGTGGATTGTGGGTTTTGGAGAAGATCAGGTAGGTTTAGGGTGTTTTTGTAGAAAAATTCATAGTTTTGGGGCTTTTTACTTCTGATCCAGTTCTTTTTTGGGGTGTTTTTGACGTGTTTTGGTTTCTCCGTTGGGTTTCGTTTGGTTTTCCATGGTCATCATGGTGGAAAACTGTAAATTGTGGGTTTTGGAGAACATCAGGTAGGTTTAGTGTGGTTCTGGTTTGGATCTATGTTTTTTGCGGTTTTTCTATCGTTTTTTTGGTGTTATCCCGTTATTTTTGGGATTGTTTTTGACGTATTTTGGGTTGTCCGTTGGGTTTCCTTGGGTTTTCCATGGTTATCGTTGTGGAAAAGAGTAAATTGTGGGTTTTGGAGAACTTCAGGTAGGTTTAGGGTGGTTTTGGGGTGGATCTACGGTTTTTGGGGTTTTCTTTCTTTTTTACGGGTTATCCCGTTCTTGTTTGGGGTGTTTTTGACTTTTTTTGGGGTCTCCGATGGGTTTTGTTGCGTTCCCGTTGGTCGTTAAGGTAAATGGGAGTGGATTGTGGGTTTTGGAGAAGATCAGGTAGGTTTAGGGTGGTTTTGTAGAGAAATTCATAGTTTTGTGTTTTTTTACTTCTGATCCAGTTCTTTTTTGGGGTGTTTTTGACGTGTTTTGGTTTCTCCGTTGGGTTTCGTTTGGTTTTCCATGGTGATCACGGTGAAAAAGAGTAAATTGTGGGTTTTGGAGAACATCAGGTAGGTTTCTTGGGGGTTTTGGGGTGGATCTATGGCTTTTAGAGTTTTCTTTCGTTTCAGGGGGTGATCCTGTTCTGTTTTGTGGTGTTTTTGACGTGTTTTGGGGTCTCCGTTGGGTTTCGTTGTGTCTTCCGAGGTCATCATGTTGGAAAATGGTAAATTGTGGGTTTTTGGAGAACATCAGGTAGGTTTAGTGTTGTTCTGGTTTGGATCTATGGTTGTTGGGGTTTTCTTTCGTTTTTGGGGATATCCCGTTCTTGTTTGGGGTGTTTTTGACTTCTTTTGGGGTCTCCGTTGGGTTTCATTGTGTTCTCGTTGCTCGTTAATGTAAATGGGAGTGGATTGTGGGTTTTGGAGAAGATCAGGTGAGTTTAGGGTGGTTTTGGGAGGAAATTCATAGGTTTTTTTTTTTTTTTTTTTTTTTTTTTTTTCTTCTGGTCCAGTTCATTTTTGGGGTGTTTTTGACGTGTTTTGGGGTGTCCGTTGCATTTCGTTGAGTTCCTAATGGGTTTTCTGGTGGTTGGGAGTGGACTTTGGGATTTGGAGAACATCAAGTAGGTTTAGGGTGGTTTTGGGGTGGATGTATGATTTTGGGGTTGTTTTCTTCCAGTTTTGGGGGTCATCCCGTTCTTTTTTGGGGTGTTTTTGACGTGTTTTGTGGTCTCCGTTGGGTTTCGTTGTGTTTTCCGTCGTCATCATGGTGTAAAATTGTAAATTGTGGGTTTGGGAGAACATCAGGTAGGTTTAGGGTGGTTTTGGTGTGGATCTATTGTTTTTGGGGTTTTCTTTCTTTTTTTAGGGGTTATCCCGTTCTTGTTTGGGGTGTTTTTGACTTGTTTTGGGGTCTCCGTTGGGTTTCCTTTGGTTTTCCATGGTCATCATGGTGAAAAAGAGTAAATTGTGGGTTTTGGAGAACATCGGGTAGGTTTAGGGGGACTTTTGGCGTGGTTCTATGGTTTTGGGGGATATTCTTCCAGTTTTTGGGGTGATCCCGTTCTTTATGATTTTTTCTTTTTTTTGCTGTGTTTTGTGGTCTACGTTTGGTTTCGTTGGGTTCTTGTTGGTCATCATGATGTAACAGGATAAATTGTGGGTTTTGGAGAACATCAGGTAGGTTTAGGGGGACTTTTGGTGTGGATCTATGGCTTTTGGTGTTTTCTTTCGTTTTTGGAGATGATCCTGTTCTTTTTTGGGGTGTTTTTGACGTGTTTTGTGGTCTCCGTTGGGTTTCATTGTGTTTTCCGTGGTCATCATGGTGGAAAATTGTAAATTGTGGGTTTTGGAGCACATCAGGTAGGTTTAGTGTGGTTCTGGTATGGATCTATGGTTTTTAGGATTTTCTTTCGTTTTTGGGGTTGAACCAGTTGTTTTTTGGGGTGTTTTTGACGTGTTTTTGGGTCTCCGTTGGGTTTCGTTGGGTTCTCGTTTGTCGTTAAGGTAAATGGGAGTGGATTGTGGGTTTTGGAGAACATCAAGTAGGTTTAGGGTGGTTTTGGGGTGGATGTATGATTTTGGGGTTGTTTTCTTCCAGTTTTGGGGGTCATCACGTTCTTTTCTGGGGTGCTTTTGACGTGTTTTGTGGTCTCCGTTGGGTTTCCTTGGGTTTTCCATGGTCATCGTTGTGGAAAAGTGTAAATTGTGGGTTTTGGAGAAGATCAGGTAGGTTTAGGGTAGTTTTTTAGAAAAATTCATAGTTTTGTGTTTTTTTTACTTCTGATCCAGTTCTTTTTTGGGCTGTTTTTGACGTGTTTTGGTTTCTCCGTTGGGTTTCGTTTGGTTTTCCATGGTCATCACGGTGAAAAAAGGGAAAATTGTGGGTTTTGGAGAACGTCAGGTAGGTTTAGGGTGGTTTTGGGGTGGATCTACGGTTTTTGGGGTTTTCTTTCTTTTTTTTAGGGGTTATCCCGTTCTTGTTTGGGGTGTTTTTGACTTGTTTTGTGGTCTCCGTTGGGTTTTGTTGGGTTCTCGTTGGTCGTTAAGGTAAATGGGTTTGGATTGTGGGTTTTGGAGAAGATCAGGTAGGTTTAGGGTGTTTTTGTAGAAAAATTCATAGTTTTGTGTTTTTTTACTTCTGATCCAGTTCTTTTTTGGGGTGCTTTTGACATGTTTTGGTTTCTCCGTTGGGTTTCGTTTGGTTTTCCAGGGTCATCACGGTGAAAAAGAGTAAATTGTGGGTTTTGGAGAACATCAGGTAGGTTTAGTGGGGGTTTTGGGGTGGATCTATGGCTTTTAGAGTTTTCTTTCGTTTCAGGGGGTGATCCTGTTCTGTTTTGTGGTGTTTTTGACGTGTTTTGATGTCTCCGTTGGGTTTCGTTGTGTTTTCCGAGGTCATCATGTTGGAAAATGGTAAATTGTGGGTTTTTGGAGAACATCAGGAAGGTTTAGTGTTGTTCTGGTTTGGATCTATGGTTGTTGGGGTTTTCTTTCGTTTTTTGGGGATATCCCGTTCTTGTTTGGGGTGTTTTTGACTTCTTTTGGGGTCTCCGTTGGGTTTCATTGTCTTCTCGTTGCTCGTTAATGTAAATGGGAGTGGATTGTGGGTTTTGGAGAAGATCAGGTGAGTTTAGGGTGGTTTTGGGAGGAAATTCATAGTTTTTTTTTTTTTTTTCTTCTGATCCAGTTCATTTTTGGGGTGTTTTTGACGTGTTTTGGGGTGTCCGTTGCATTTCGTTGAGTTCCTAATGGGTTTTCTGGTGGTTGGGAGTGGACTTTGGGATTTGGAGAACATCAAGTAGGTTTAGGGTGGTTTTGGGGTGGATCTATGATTTTGGGGTTATTTTCTTCCAGTTTTGGGGGTCATCCCGTTCTTTTTTGGGGTGTTTTTGACGTATTTTGTGGTCTCCGTTGGGTTTCGTTGTGTTTTCCGTCATCATCATGGTGTAAAATTGTAAATTGTGGGTTTGGGAGAACATCAGGTAGGTTTAGGGTGGTTCTGGTTTGGATCTATGGTTGTTGGGGTTTTCTTTCTTTTTTTAGGGGTTATCCCGTTCTTGTTTGGGGTGTTTTTGACTTGTTTTGGGGTCTCCGTTGGGTTTCCTTTGGTTTTCCATGGTCATCATGGTGAAAAAGTGTAAATTGTGGGTTTTGGAGAACATCGGGTAGGTTTAGGGGGACTTTTGGGGTGGTTCTATGGTTTTGGGGGATATTCTTCCAGTTTTTGGGGTGATCCCGTTCTTTATGTTTTTTTTTTTTGCTGTGTTTTGTGGTCTACGTTTGGTTTCGTTGGGTTCTTGTTGGTCATCATGATGTAACAGGATAAATTGTGGGTTTTGGAGAACATCAGGTAGGTTTAGGGGGACTTTTGGTGTGGATCTATGGCTTTTGGTGTTTTCTTTCGTTTTTGGAGATGATCCTGTTCTTTTTTGGGGTGTTTTTGACGTGTTTTGTGGTCTCCGTTGGGTTTCATTGTGTTTTCCGTGGTCATCATGGTGGAAAATTGTAAATTGTGGGTTTTGGAGCACATCAGGTAGGTTTAGTGTGGTTCTGGAATGGATCTATGGTTTTTAGGATTTTCTTTCGTTTTTGGGGTTGAACCAGTTGTTTTTTGGGGTGTTTTTGACGTGTTTTTGGGTCTCCGTTGGGTTTCGTTGGGTTCTCGTTTGTCGTTAAGGTAAATGGGAGTGGATTGTGGGTTTTGGAGAATATCAAGTAGGTTTAGGGTGGTTTTGGGGTGGATCTATGATTTTGGGGTTATTTTCTTCCAGTTTTGGGGGTCATCCCGTTCTTTTTTGGGATTGTTTTTGACGTGTTTTCGGTTCTTCGTTGGGCTTCCTTTGGATTTCCATGGTCATCCTTGTGGAAAAAAGTAAATTGTGGGTTTTGGAGAACGTCAGGTAGGTTTAGGGTGGTTTTGGGGTGGATCTACGGTTTTTTGGGTTTTCTTTCTTTTTTTAGGTGTTATCCCGTTCTTGTTTGGGGTGTTTTTGACTTGTTTTGGGGTCTCTGTTGGGTTTTGTTGGGTTCTTGTTGGTCGTTAAGGTAAATGGGAGTGGATTTTGGGTTTTGGAGAAGATCAGGTGAGTTTAGGGTGGTTTTGTAGAGAAAATCATAGTTTTGTGTTTTTTTACTTCTGATCCAGTTCTTTTTTGTGGTGTTTTTGACGTGTTTTGGTTTCTCCGTTGGGTTTCGTTTGGTTTTCCATGGTCATCACGGTGAAAAAGAGTAAATTGTGGGTTTTGGAGAACATCAGGTAGGTTTAGTGGGGGTTTTGGGGTGGATCTATGGCTTTTAGAGTTTTCTTTCGTTTTAGGGGGTGATCCTGTTCTGTTTTGTGGTGTTTTTGACATGTTTTGGTGTCTCTGTTTAGTTTTAGTTGGTTTGTTGTTGGTCATCATGGTGGAAAAGTGTAAATTGTGGGTTTTTGGAGAGCATTAGGTAGGTTTAGGGGGACTTTTGTGGCAGAGTCATGTTTTTTGGGGTTTCCTTCTGTTTCTTGGGGTGGTCCCGTTGTTTTTTGGGAAATTTTTGAGGTGTTTGGGGTTCTCCGTTGTGTTTTGTTGCGTTCTCGTTGGTCATCATGGTGTAAAATTGTAAATTGTGTGTTTTGGTGAACATCAGGTAGGTTTAGGGTTGTTTTGGGGTGGATCTATGGTATTTGGGGTTTTCTTTCGTTTTTTTTGTGGTGATCCTGTTCTTTTTTGGGTTGAATCTATCGTTTTGGGGGATTTCTTCTGTTTTTTAGGGTTTTCTTCTGTTTTTGGAGTGATCCCGTTCTTTTTTGGGGGTGTTTTTGACGTGTTTTGGGGTCTCCGTTGGGTTTCGTTGTGTTTTCCGTGGTCATCATGGTGGAAAAGTTTAGATTGTGGGTTTTGGAGAACTTCAGGTAGGTTTTGGGGGACTTTTGTGGTGGATGTATGATATTTGGGGTTTTCTTCTGTTTTTTGGGGTGATGCAGTTCTTGTTTGGGGTGTTTTTGACATGTTTTGTGGTCTCCATTGAGTTATGTTGGTTTTTCCGTCGTCATGGTGGTGGAAAAATGTAAATTGTGGGTTTTGGAGAACATCAGGTAGGTTTAGTGGGATTTTTGGTGTGGATCTATGACTTTTCGGGTTTTCTTTCTTTTTGGGGTTGAACCAGTTCTTTTTTGGGGTGTTTTTGACATGTTTAGGGGTCTCCGTTGGGTTTTGTTGGGTTTTCCGTTGTCATCATGGAGGAAGAGGTTAAATTGTGGGTTTTGGAGAACATCAGGTAGGTTTAGGGTGTTTTTTGGGTGGATCCATGGTTTTTGGGAATTTTCTTTCGTTTTTGGGGGTTATCCCGTTCTTGTTTGTGGTGTTTTTGACTTGTTTTGGGGTCTCCATTGGGTTTCGTTGGGTTTTCCATGGTCATCATGGTGGAAAAGTGTAAATTGTGGGTTTTGGAGAACATCGGGTAGGTTAAGGATGGGTTTGGATTGGATCTATGGTATTTGGGGATTTCTTCTGTTTTCTGGAGGTGTTCCTGTTCTTTTTTGGGGGTTTTATTGACATAGTTTGGGGTCACCGTTTGGTTTCGTTGGTTTTCCTGTGTCATCCTGGTGGAAAATTGTAGATTGTGGGTTTTGGAGAACTTCATGTAGGTTTAGGGGGACTTTTGGGGTGGATTCAAGGTATTTGGGCTTTTCTTCTGTTTTTTGGTGTGATCCCGTTCTTTTTTGGGGTGTTTTTGACGTGTTTTGGGGTCTCCGTTTGGTTTTAGTTGGGTTTTCAGTTGTCATCGTGTTGGAAATGTGTCGATTGTGGGTTTTGGAGAACTTCAGGTAGGTTTAGGGGACTTTTGGGGTGGATTCAAGGTATTTGGTCTTTTTTTCTGTTTTTTTTTGGGTGAAGCAGTTTTTTTTTGGTGTGTTTCTGACGTGTTTTGGGGTCTCCGTTGGGTTTTAGTTGGGTTCTTGTTGGTCATCATGGTGGAAAAGTGTAAATTGTTGTTTTTTGGAGAACATCAGGTAGGTTTAGGGGGACTTTTGTGGCAGAGTCATGTTTTTTGGGGTTTCCTTCTGTTTCTTGGGGTGGTCCCGTTGTTTTTTGGGAAATTTTTGAGGTGTTTGGGGGTCTCCGTTGTGTTTTGTTGCGTTCTCGTTGGTCATCATGGTGTAAAATTGTAAATTGTGTGTTTTGGTGAACATCAGGTAGGTTTAGGGTTGTTTTGGGGTGGATCTATGGTATTTGGGGTTTTCTTTCGTTTTTTTTGTGGTGATCCTGTTCTTTTTTGGGTTGAATCTATCGTTTTGGGGGATTTCTTCTGTTTTTTATGGTTTTCTTCCGTTTTTTTGGGGGTGATGGAGTTCTTTTTTGGGGTGTTTTTGACGTGTTTTGGGGTCTCCATTGGGTTTCGTTGGGATTTCTGTGGTCATCATGGAGGAACATGTTAAATTGTGGGTTTTGGAGAACATCAGGTAGGTTTACGGTGGTTTTGGGGTGGATCCATGGTTTTGGGGGATTTTCTTTCGTTTTTGGGGGTGATCCCGTTCTTGTTTGGGGTGTTTTTGACATGTTTTGGGGTCTCCGTTGGGTTTCGTTGGTTTTTCCGTGGTCATCATGGTGGAGGAAAATTGTAGATTGTGGGTTTTGGAGAACTTCAGGTAGGTTTAGGGGACTTTTGGGGTGGATTCATGCTATTTGGTCTTTTCTTCTGTTTTTTTGGGTGATGCAGTTCTTTTTTGGGCTGTTTTTGACATGTTTTGTGGTCTCCGTTGTGTTTTGCTCGGTTTTCCATTGTCATGGTAGTGGAAAAGTGAAGGTTGTGGGTTTTGGAGAACATCAGGTACGTTTAGGGGGACTTTTGGGGCAGAGTCATGTTTTTGGGGGTTTCCTTCTGTTTCTTGGGGTGGTCCCGTTGTTTTTTGGGAAATTTTTGAGGTGTTTGGGGTTCTCCGTTGTGTTTTGTTGCGTTCTCGTTGGTCATCATGGTGTAAAATTGTAAATTGTGGGTTTTGGAGAACATCAGGTAGGTTTAGAGTGGTTTGGGGGTGGATCCATGGTTTTGGGGGATTTTCCTCCAGTTTTGGGGGTGATGCCGTTCTTGTTTGGGGTGATTTTGACGTGTTTTGGGGTCTCCGTTGGGTTTCTTTGGGTTTTCTGTGGTCATGGTGGTGGAAAATTGTAAATTGCGGGTTTTGGAGAACTTCAGGTAGGTTTACGGTGTTTTTGGGGTGGATCTATGGTATTTGGGGATTTTCCTCCTGTTTTGGGTGTGATCCCGTTCTTTTTTGGGGTGTTTTTGAAGTTTTTTGGGGTCTCCGTTGGGATTTAGTTGGCTTCTCGTTGGTCATCATGGTGGAATATTGTAAATTGTGGATTTTGGAGAACATCAGGTAGGTTTAGGGGAATTTTTGGTGTGGATCTATGTCTTTTGGGGTTTTCTTTCTTTTTGGGGTTGAACCAGTTCTTTTTTGGGGTGTTTTTGACATTTTTGGCTTCTCCGTTGGATTTTGTTGGGTTCTCGTTGGTCGTTAAGTTAAATGGGAGTGGATTGTGGGTTTTGAAGAAGATCAAGTAAGTTTAGGGTAGTTTTGGGAGGAAATTCATAGTTTTGGGGGTTTTTTTCTTCTGATCCAGTTATTTTGGTGTGGTTTTGACGTGTTTTGGGGTTTCCGTTGGGTTTTGTTGGATTTCCATCGGGTTTTCTGGTGGTTGGGAATGGATTGTACATTTAGGAGAACATCAGGTAGGTTTAAGGATTATTTGGGGGTTAAATCACGTTTTTTCTTCTGATCCTGTTCGCTTTTGGGTTTTTTTTTGTGGTGTTTTGATGTTTCCGTTGCGTTTCGTTGAGTTCCTAATGGGTTTTCTGGTGGTTGGGTGTGGACTTTGGTATTTGGAGAACATCAGGTAGGTTTAGGGTGGTTTGGGGGTGGATCCATGGTTTTTGGGGATTTTCTTCCAGTTTTGGGTGTGATGCCGTTCTTGTTTGGGGTGTTTTTGACGTGTTTAGGGGTCTCCGTTGGGTTTTGCTGTGTTTTCCGTGGTCATGGTTGTGGAAAAGCGTAAATTGTGGGTTTTGGAGAACCTCGGGTATGTTTAGAGTTCTTTTGCGGTGGATCTATGGTTTTGGGGGATTTTCTTTTAGTTTTGGGTGTGATCCTGTTCTTTTTCGTGGTGTTTTTCACGTTTTTTTGGGGTGTCCGATGGGTTTCGTTGGGTTTTCCATGGTCATCATGGTGGAAAAGTGTAAATTGTGGGTTTTGGAGAACATCGGGTAGGTTAAGGATGGGTTTGGATTGGATCTATGGTATTTGGGGATTTCTTCTGTTTTCTGGAGGTGTTCCTGTTCTTTTTGGGGGGTTTTATTGACATAGTTTGGGGTCACCGTTTGGTTTCGTTGGTTTTCCTATGTCATCCTGGTGGAAAATTGTAGATTGTGGGTTTTGGAGAACTTCATGTAGGTTTAGGGGGACTTTTGGGGTGGATTCAAGGTATTTGGGCTTTTCTTCTGTTTTTTTGGTGTGATCCCGTTCTTGTTTGGGGTGTTTTTGACGTGTTTTGGGGTCTCCGTTGGGTTTTAGTTGGGTTCTTGTTGGTCATCATGTTGGAAACTGGTAAATTGTGGATTTTGGAGAACATAGGTGAGTTTAACGTTTTTTTTTGGTGGTGAATCTATGGTTTTGGGGGATTTCTTCTTTTTTTTTAGTGTTTTCTTCTGGTTTTGGGGCGGTCCCCTTTTTTTTGGAGGGATGTTCTTGACGTGTTTTGGGGTCTCCGTTGGGTTTTGTTCGGTTCTTGTTGGTCATTATGTTAAATAGGAGTGGATTGTGGGTTTTGGAGAACATCAGGTAGGTTTAAGATTTTTTGGGGGGTTAAATCACGTTTTTTCTTCTGATCCGGTTCGCTTTTGGGGTGATTTTTTAACGTGTTTTGTGGTTTTCGTTGTGCTTCGTGGAGTTCCTAATGGTTTTTATGGTGGTTGGGAGTGGACTTTAAGATTTGGAGAACATCAGGTATGTTTAGGGTGGTTTTGTATTGGATCCGTGCTTTTTGGTGTTTTCTTTCATTTTGGGGGGTGATCACGTTCTTGTTTGGGGTGTTTTTGACATGTTTTGGGGTCTCCGTTGGGTTTCATTAGGTTTTCCGTTGTCATTATGGTGGAAAAGGGTAAATTGTGGGTTTTGTAGAACATGAGGTAGGTTTAGGGGGACTTTTGGGGTGGATTCATAGTATTTGGGGGATTTTCTTTTTTTTAGGGGGTGATCCTGTTCTTTTTTGGGTTGTTTTGACGTGTATTGGGGTCTCCATTGGGTTTCGTTGGTTTTTCTGTGGTCATGGTGGTGGAAAAAGGTA
This sequence comes from Aythya ferina, assembly GCF_964211825.1. NCBI lineage: Eukaryota > Metazoa > Chordata > Aves > Anseriformes > Anatidae > Aythya > Aythya ferina. The sequence continues at coordinate 222,750 of NC_140331.1, forward strand.
AATTGCGGGTTTTGATAAACTTCAGGTAGGTTTAGGGGGACTTTTGGTGTGGATTCATGGTATTTGGGGTTTTCTTCTGTTTTTTGGGTTGATTCCGTTCTTGTTTGGGTTGTTTTTGACGTGTTTTGTGGTCTCTGTTGTGTTTCATTGGGTTTTCCGTGGTCATCATGGTGGAAAAGTGTAAATTCTAAGTTTTAGAGAACATCGGGTACTTTTAGGGTCTTTTTGGGGTGGATCTGTGGTTTTGGGGGATTTTCTTCCAGTTTTGGTGTGATGCAGTTCTTTTTTGGGGTGTTTTTGACGTGCTTTGGGGTCTCCGTTGGGTTTTATTTGGGTTCTTGTTGGTCATCATGGTGGAAAAGTTTAGATTGTGGGTTTTGGAGAATATCATGTAGGTTTAGGGTGTTTTTGGGGTGGATCTATGGTTTTGGGGTTTTCTTCTGTTTTTGGTGGTTATCCCGGACTTGTTTGGGGTGTTTTTGACATGTTTTGATGTCTCTGTTGGGTTTTGTTGGGTTTCCATTGGGTTTTCTGGTGGTTGGGAGTGGATTGTACATTTAGGAGAACGTCAGGTAGGTTTAAGTTTTTTTTGGTGTTAAATCACGTTTTTTCTTCTGATCCGGTTCGCTTTTGGGGTGTTTTTGACGTGTTTTGGTGTTTCCGTTGCGTTTCGTGTAGTTTTGACAAATTGACAAGTCCTTGAAGTCCCTTTTGATTGCTCACAGGCTATGCGTTGCCACTCCTTCTCCTCCCAGATATAGGACGAGCAATCGGTAATAGTCTGACGGTTTAACCAATCTGGGAAGCCTCCTTGTGATGTCCTAACCTAGGCCCCAGGAAGGCAGCAGATTTCCCTTAGAGGAGGGTCCCTTCTACATATTGGACCCTCTGTTCCGCTGATTGATAAATCACCCACAACTGAAACTCACCTTTTCTTCCTGCTGCCTGTGGTCACTATACGGGGGTTTGGCTTTTCCAACCCTGCCAATATCTCTGGTGGAGAGGGATTGTAGCCTTTTCCATCCATCGATTGCCTTTCGGCCTCCAGGGCCTTATACCTGTTGCGCAGGTCTACCTGATAGTGTGATATGGGTGAGATTTTGGTAAAATTGCAAACACAAACATTAGAGTGATTACTGGTACCTACCACAGCATTATCTACGACTATAGAATCACAATGACTTCTCATGCAAACACAACCTTTCCCAATATATAGAAGTACAGTTTCAAGGGTTTCATTAGGATGTATCTCAAAGTGGCAAATATTTTGCTCAGTCTCAAGACAAATGTCCTGGGATCCCAGCGTGTTACTTTCACAGATGGAACCTTTTTGTTCACACACAATATATGCATTTACATCAATTGTTTGCCACTTTCCTCCCTTTTGATGGGCCCATACTTTATGCCCTTTAGGATAAAGTATAGTTCCATTATGAATGAGTCCTAATGCAATGATTGGCTATACATTGTATACGGTGGCATTACTTATAGTAAGTATAAAGGCAACAATTTGATCATTTTCTGCATAAAGGGTAAAGTTGACTAATTGCCACAATGCTTGAAAATCTTTTTCAAATTCTGAAGCATTATCCCAAATAAATTTTCGAATTTCAGTGGGCAAAGTTCCTCCTTCACCCTCTCTAATAATAGCTGCTGCTACAGATTGTATACATAACTGCATTTGGATACAGCTCCAAGCAAGGGAGGTATTGCCTTGGCTTTTTCCAAGGGCATGTACAATTAATTGATGATATAGAAGACATTCCTTTGCTAAAGACAATAAAGATGATTTTTATTGGATGGTCTAGATACTATAGTCAGAAACTAAACCTACCCCTAACCTAAAACTAACCCAGCCCTAACCCTAACCCTAAACCTAACGTCTGCCCGCGGATCTAAACCTAACGCTCAAACCCTAACCCTAACCCTAAACCTAAACCTAACCTAAACCTACCCGGAACACTAACGCTAAACCTAACCCTAACCCTTACCCTAAACCTAACCCTAACATAACACTAACCCTAACCCTAAACCTAATCATAACGGCTGAGAGCAGATCTAACACTAAACCTCTAACCATAACCCCAACCATATCCCTAAACCTAACATAACACTAACCCTAACACTAACCAGAACCCAAACCCGAAAACAAACCCTAACAATAACCATAACCCTAAACCTAACCCTAATCCTAACCCAACCTTAATCCTAATCCTAACCGTAACCCTAACCCTAACCGTAAAAGAACCCTAACTCTAACCATAACGCTAACCCTAATCCTAACCCTAACACTAACTCTACCCCTAAACCTAACCCTAACGGCTGCCCGCAGATTTAAGCCTAACAATCAAAACCTAACTCTAAGTCGATCCCTAACCCTAACCCTGATCCCAAAAGAACCCTAACCCTTACCATAACACTAACCCTAACAATAACACTAATCCTAACCGTAACCCTAACCTGATCCTAACCATAACCTACCACTAACCCTAATCCTAAACCTAACCCTAACCCTAACACTAACCTAACCTTAACCCTAAACCTAACCTAAATGTAACCCTAACCCTAACACTAAACCTAACACTAACCCTAAACCGAACGCTAACCGTAAACCTAACCCTACCCTAATGTAACCCAAACCCTAACCCTAACATAACCCTACACCTAACCCTAACAAAACGCTAACCGTAACCCTAACAATAACCCTAACCCTAACCCTAACAAACCCTTAACCCTAACCCTAAACCTATACCTAAGCCTAACGCTAATGCTAACCCTAACCCTAACGCTAACCCTAACTCTAACACTAACACTAACCATAAACCTAACCTTAACCCTTACAGAACCCTAACTCTAACCCAAATCCTAACCCTAACCACAACCCTAACCATAACACTAACCTAACCCAAAACTTGACCCTAACCCTAAACATGACACTAATCCTAAACCTAACCCTAAACCTAAGCTTAACCATAATCCTAAACCTAACCCTAACACTAACCCTAACCGTAAACCTAACCCTAACAGAACACTAAACCTAACCCTGAAATTAACCCTAAACATAACGGTAACCATAACCCTAACCCAAACCTGAAACATAACAGAACCCTGACCCTAACGGTAAACCAAACAGTATCCCTAACCCTAACCGTAACCCTAACCCTAAACTTAACCCTAACCCTAATCCTAACCCTAACCCTAACCCTAACGCTAACCCAAACGCTAAACCTAACCCTAATCCTATCCTTACCACTAACACTAACCCTAACCCTAACCCTAACCGTAACCCTAACCCTAACCCTAAACATAACCCTTAACCCTAGCCCTAACCCTAACAGAAACCTAACCCTAAACGTAACCCTAACCGTATCCCTAACCCTAACCACAACCCTAACCCTAACCCTAAACCTAATACTAACCCTAACCCTAAACCTAAACCTAACCCTAAACCTTACCCTAACCCTAACCCTAACCCTGACCCTAATCCCAACAGAACCCTTACCCTTGCCATAACGCTACAACCTAACCTTAACCCTAAACCTTACCCTAACCCTAACCCTAACACTAACGCTAACCATAACCTAATCCTAATCCTACTCCTAACCCTAACCCTAACCCTAACGCTAACCTAACCCTACCCATAACCCTACCATAACATAAACTAACATAAACTAACCCTAATCCTAACATAACACTAACCGTAACCCTAACTGTAACCCTAACCTTAACCCTAACAAAACCCTAACCCTAACCCTAACACTATAGCTAAGCAATAATGCTAATGCTAACCCTAACCCTAACGCTAAAACTAACCCTAACCCTAACGCTATCCCTAACCGAACCCTAACCCTAACCCTAACAGAACCCTAAACTCTAACTCTAATCATAACAATAACCATAACCCTAACCCTAACACTAACCTAAACCTAAACCTAACCCTAACGCTAACCCTAACCCTAACCCTAACCCTAACCCTAACCCTAACCATTTCCCTAATCCTAACCCTAACCCTAAACCTAAGTTTAACTGTAATCTTAAACCTAAACCTAACGCTAACCCTAACCCTAACTCTAATCTTAAACCTAACCCTAACTGAACACTAACACTAACCCTAACCATCACCCTAACTGTAACCCTAACCCTAGCCGTAACCCTAAACTTAACGGTAACCATAACCCTAACCCTAACCCTGAAGATAACACAACCCTAACCCTAAACCAAACCCTAACATTAACCCTAACCAAATATTACCCTAACCCTAACACTAACCGTAACCCCAACCGTAACCCTAACCCTAACCCTAAACCTAACCTTAACCATAACCTAACCCTAACCCTAATCCTAACCCTAACCCTAACCCTAACGCTAACCTACCCCTAACCCTACCGTAACCTAACGCTAAACCTAACCCTAACCCTAACCGTTACCCTAACCCTAACCCTAAACCTAACCCTAACCCTAACCGTAACCCTAACCCTAATCCTAACCCTAACCCTAACCCTAACGCTAACCCAAATGCTAAACGTAAACCTAATCCTATCCTTAACCCTAACACTAACACTAACCCTAACCCTAACCGTAACCCTAACCCTAACCCTAAACATAACACTTAACCCTAACCCTAACCCTAACCCTAACCCTACCCCTAACCCTAACCCTAACCATAAACCTAACCGTAACAGAAACCTAAACCTAAACGTAAAACTAACCGTATAACTAACACTCTCCGTAACCCTAACCCTAACAAAACC
>NC_140331.1:345000-347500 GCF_964211825.1 Aythya ferina
AGGTCCACAGGCTATGTTAGTAAAAGCAGTAAAACAATTAGGTGACAACATGAACGAGCAGTCTAAAGTGCCTGCCGCCCTTGCACCTTTGCAAACCCCCGGAGGACGTTCTAATGGCCAAGGATCGGCACCGCAGCGCCGTTGTTTTCGGTGTGGTATTGCGGGACACATCAGACGGGAGTGTAAAACAGAATCAGTGTGGTGCCAGAACTGTCAATCAAATACTCATAGCACTTCGGCATGCCGACGAGGTGCGTCGGGAAACGGCCGGAGCAGCGGGAAGAGCCGCCCCGCGACGACACAAAAAGCGGCTTTTGCGACAACGGCAGCAACAGCACCGGCACCATCTGCAGCGGCTCCCTCTTTCTCCGACCAGCCACCAGAGGGAGCCCCGGCCTGGATTGGGCAACAGTAGTCGATGTGACTTTATTGGATTCGAGACCCACCAGGGTAAGGACAGGAGTTTTTGGACCAATTATTATTAATGGTGAACCTGTGGGAGCTCTATTAATAGGGAGATCGTCTGCCACTGTGAATGGATTACAAATATTAATTGGACTTATTGATAAGGACTACCTTGGGGAAATACAAGTTATGGTTTCTGCAATGTTCCCTCCAATTCATGTGCCGCAGGGCACAAAAATAGCACAATTAATCCCATTGCCTCATCTTGCTGAATCGTTAGCACCAGAATCTGGAAAGTATCGAGGACAGGGAGCATTTGGCTCCACGGGAAGAGTAGTGCTATTGACACTTGGTATGCGTCAAAGACCATGACAAAAGGTCGCTGTGTGCTTAAGGGATGAAAAAATACAAATTGAGGCATTGTTGGATACTGGTGCTGATGTATCGATAATTAGCACAAAAGATTGGCCGTCACATTGGCCTACATTTGAGTCTAATGCCACGGTTTCAGGAGTAGGAGGTATGATTCTTGCTCGTCGATCACCAGTGCTGCAATGGACAATAGGTGATAAGGTGGTAAATTGCAGTGTATCCATCTTATCACTGCCTGAGGGAGTACAAGCGTTAATAGGGCGAGATATCCTTGCCCAAATGGGAGCGGTTCTCACAACAAATCATCAAAATTTTTAGGTGTGGCCATTGCTCGGACTTTCCCAATCCCACTTAAATGGAAAACTGATGAACCTATGTGGGTTGAACAGTGGCCACTAAAATGGGAAAGTCTTTTACATGCTCATAAATTAGTACAGGAACAGTATCAACAAGGGCATCTGAGACTGTCAACAAGCCCTTGGAATACTCCGGTTTTTGTGATTCCCAAGAAATCAGGGAAATACCGTTTGCTACACGACTTACGAGCAGTTAATAGTCAAATGTGTGCTATGGGAGCACTGCAACCTGGGTTACCTAATCCTGCTATGATACCAGAAGGGTGGAAATTGTTAATTGTAGATCTTAAAGACTGCTTTTTTACAATTGCATTACATGAAAATGATAAACAGAGGTTTGCTTTTACACTCCCTGCCATAAACTGTGAAGGGCCATGTCAGAGATTTGAGTGGACTGTATTACCTCAGGGCATGCGTAATTCACCTGCTTTATGTCAGCTCTATGTCGATGCGGCACTTCAACCAATTCGCCGCGCATGGCCCAAAACGATAATTTACCATTACATGGACGATATTTTGCTAGCCCAGAAGGAGATATTTTCCCTGCAACAGAAAAATGCTCTGGCAGCTGCTCTTAAACAAATGGGACTGGTAATTGCACCAGAAAAAATTCAGGAGGCAAGCCCCTGGAAGTACTTGGGGTGGAAAATTACAGATTCCACTATTCAGCCTCAGAAACTTACCATCCAATCGAACATCAAAACCCTCAATGATGCTCAAAAACTGCTAGGAGATTTACAATGGATTAGGCCAGTGGTCGGAATTCCAAATGAACTGTTGAATTCCCTTAGGCCATTATTAAAAGGAACCGACCCTGCCACAAAGGTAACATTATCAGAAAAACAATCAGAAATATTACAACAAATTGCATCATTGATTACAACGCGTGTCACACATCGACGCATACCTGACAGGCCACTCGATCTTACTATTCTGTGTGGTCCGCAATACTTGATGGGTGCTATCACACAGCAAAAAATAAAAACGGGGGAGACGGGAGTGGAAACTGTGGTATTGGAATGGATAGCTCCCCCATTGCAACCCCGAAGAACAATTCAAGATGTGTTATTCTTAAATGTCCAGGTGTTTTGTGTTGAAAGTATTTATGTAAGGGTAAGGTTTTAAAACAAAGTGTTGCAAGTCACTTCACGAGGAACACAATGAGAGGCAATACTTGTTTGTTTGCTTATCATTCTAAATTATATTCTTGTGGTATGATTGAGGTTGTGGTATGATTGAGAGTGAGATGTGCCAGAGGCCTCTGGGTGTGCAAGTGTGCTCTGGGTGTGCAAGTGTGATCTGAGTGTGCAAGTGTGATCTGAGTGTGCAAGTGTGCTGTGTACTGTGTTAGTGAGAGCGCATTTATT